>NC_138189.1:137481204-137761204 GCF_964194105.1 Spermophilus citellus | reverse complement strand
ACATCCCTTAGCCCAATCAGGTTGCTGCATAGAATTAATCCTCACACTGGCTTCATGTACATTGTGGAAAATTTTGATTGGGTTTAGCTTTTTGCTTTGAGTAACTTGGAGAAATTGTCAGTTTGGTAGAAATGGCCAGAACTTCACTTGCAATTTTTTTTTTCCCATTCAAACTTTCTCCCTGATGGTGGTGTTTATTGATTTCCAAAAGTTGAGTGTTTGGACTGACTGCATCAGAATCACACTGGGAGCCTATTAAAAATATTGATTCCCTGGCCTGTGACCAGCCCTCTAGAACGAGCCTTTCTGGTTGTGAAGCTTGAGCAGCTGTATTTTAACAAGTGTTCCCAGGTGGTTCTGATGTCCAGCCAAGTTGGGGCAGTATTGAAAATGCCACCTGATAATCAGACCTTAGATTAAGTACAAACCTGCAGTGAGGCAAGCAAGTTCTCAATTCTGAAACAACCTAGCTGTTAAAATAGCTTTTAGAAGGTGATAGGAGTGACCATGGGTTGTGTCTTCTCAGAGCGAGGGACCCCCATGGTGCCATCTGAGATATTCCTCAGTGACTATCTTAAATCGTTGTTGGAGCCACTGGGAAGGTTTCCTGTATTTTCAGTGGGATGGAAGCAAAGCATCGCATGGCGAAGCTTCACAGAAGTTTTCTCCATCTGGTTGTATGTTGAAGTGATTTGTTATGGTTAGAGAGAGGATCGAGGAAGAATCCTGGTCTCTCATGTGGCCTCAGAGACCTTGTGGGACATGAACTTCTTTCTTGTCCTTTATGAGTCTTGCATCATCTTTCTCCTCCATGTGGCACAGGGAAAGAACAACAGATGTAGCACTTAGATAGTTAGGAAATAAAATCCTGGTGCTGCCACCCAGTAGCTGTATGAATTTAGTCAAGTTCCATAATCACTCTGAGCATTAGTGAATTCATCAGTCAAAAAGGATGAACTCCTCACTGGGAATGTGGAAATTAAATGTATGAATATGCTTAAACATGCATTCACCTGATTTTGATTCCTTCTGTAAATCCACATCCTTAGGTCCTGAAACATAACAGGTGCTCAGTGAGTGACATGCAGAGATAGACTACAGATTGACCCAGTCAGTACGTTGTATAGGGTCTCAAATATATAAGGAATGCCAAAATATTTATGGAAATGTTTTAAGACAGAAAGCAACTGTGGTTACCAGAAGTCATTTCAAGTAAAATTTTATGTGGTTGGCAGAAATTCTTTCATAAGCTATCTGGAATGGAAGTTAAATGGAAAAGTGTGGGTGTCAATGGGCAAGACCATGTATCCCTCTTCACTTGAGACAGACCCAGGTGACACCTGTTGTAACAGCACCCCCTTTTACTCTCAGAAGTATTTGAGGTTAAAAACTTAATCGTAGATCATCCAAAGTAAGGTTCATGCTCAAGTAACATTAATGGTCTCTAAACCACCTTTTGGGAGAGAGGACTTACTGCCAGAATTTGGTGGTCCTGTGTGGAGTGTGCCAATTGTGTTTGAATACTTAAGGAGAGGCTGAGCATCACCTCTAGCTTCTTTTTCAACCTATACTGAGTTCTTCTAGATAGACATTGAACAAAATAGGAGTTTGAGGGAGCACTTACCCACCATGACTCAGGCTAGCCCAGATGGGACTACACATATGTACCACCTCAATGATAAGATGGTAGAGTTATTTATCAGGGAAATGAACTAAGCACCAGAAGTCCAGTCTTTGGTATTCATCATTATTTAACCTATAACTGACTCATTTTTCTCAGTTGCAACTTTTGTTGCCTAATAACTTCTCATCATCCATATACTGGAAATAAGTTGACAAAGTTTTAATATGGAATTTAAAATAAAAATAAGCCTGAAATGGTAACCTATGGGACTTTCCTGTGAGATATAGTAAGTAAAATTTGAGGCATCTTTTAGTAACTCTGAAATTTCCCTACGTTTCCCCTTATTTCAAAAATTTCCCGATAATCAGGCGTATTGGGGAGAGGTAGTGCAGTGATATTTGTAAAATACAGCAGTGGATTTTGCACCATGACAGAGAACCAGTTATGTAGGTAGGTGAACTTTCTTCTTTTATGTCTGTGCTCACTCCTTGGATAATCTCTTCTGGTCTTGTGGATTTCATGATATCTTCATTTGGATGACTCCCAAATATATACCCTCAGTATGGAATTCTTTTCTGAGCTCCAGACTTACTGGTATAGCCATATAGTGAATAATTCTTCATAGGTGTCTAATAGGTGTTGCACACCGTATGTCCAAAATCCAGCTCTTGATCTTTAACCCAAACTTGTGCTTCCTCAACTCTTTTGAAGTTCACTTCCTGGGAATTCCATTCTCTCAGTTGTACAAGCAGAACAGTCTAAGTCATATTGACTTCTCTCTTTTACTCATATTACACTCGAAATATCAGTAAATCCTATCCATTTTACTTTCAAAGTGCGTCCACAGTTCAATTTCTGTGAGCCATCTCCACTGCCCCTGCTTTGATCTAAGCTGGCCTCGTCTAGTCTAGATTACCTCAGTCGTCTCCCACGTGATGCTTTTGTTTCCACCCTTGTCTTTCTACAGTTGACTAAAGTCAGAGAGATCCTGTTGAATATAGTTTGGATCAAGTCAGTTTTCCCCCATTCAAAATCCTCCAGGGGTTTCACAGAGGTGGACCTATCCTCTAGTCCTCTACCCTAGTCCCACTTCACCAAAATCATCAACTGAGGCTCTAGCTGCATCGACCACCTTGCCTTGCTGTCCATAGTGCAGGACACACACATTCCCACCAGTAGACTCCTGCCAGGTAAGCTTCCACCCCAGGCTTTGCCTCAGCCCTTTTCTTCGATATCCTCTGGGCTCATTCCCTACCTCCTTCATGCTCTGCTCCAATGCTCCTTGCTCATCGAGGCCTTGACCTCTATCTGAGCCACATCAGTTCCTCTCCCTTATCATCCACATCCTGTTTTTATTATTCCCAGCACCGATCATAATTCAACCTACTTTAATAAATTGTTTGTTTTCCTTGATTTGAACATGAGTTCGGAGGACACTGGTCTCTTCTTTTGCTTAATCTGTTTAGATAAATGCTAGATTCTCAGAATTTTGTAGTGTCCTCACATAGAAGCTTTCTAAACATGTTTGCTGAAGGAATGAAAGTATGAGACCTGCTGAGTTCCACGGGATTTTCTAAGCATCAGCAGTGGGACTGAGTGATGTGCTTTATGATTGACGTGCGACTTTCTTTTTCTTTAGACTTTTGTTTTGATACTTAGAGTTCTGTCAAACTGGATGGTCATAAAGTGCTCTGGTTTATATATGTGGTGTCCCCAAAAGCTCATGTGTGGAGACGATGCTCTAAGATAAACTAATCAGTGGATTAACCCACTGATATGGATTAACTTGGTGGTAACTGTAGGCAGACAGGGTATGGCTAGAGAAAGTAAGTCACTGGGAGCATGCAGTTGGGGTTTATATTTTGCTCCTGGTGGAGAAGCTCATTTTCTCTGCTTCCTGGTTACCATGTCCTGAACTGCTTTCCTCTGTCATGTCCTTCTAATGATGTTTTGACTCCCCTCAGGACCCGAGCTATGGAGTCAGCTGACCATGGACTGAACCTCTGAAACTGTGAGCCAAAATAAACTGCTCTTCCTCTCTGTTGTCCTTGTCAGATCTTTTGTTCACAGGGACATAAAGCTGACTGAAACATCAAGTCTTCTCTTGCTGGCTGTCCCAGCTCTTCTTTTTAGATGGGTTCAGGGACCTTTGTAATATTACTGATGTACATGTTATTATGATTGGTGGGTGCAGTGGCAGAACCTAATGCAAGGGGACATTTTGCTTTTTTGTAGAGGGTGCCCAGCACCCCACTATCCCTAGAGCATTCTACAGCCTCCACTGTCCCTCTTTGATATGCAGATTAAGGGGGGGGTAGGTATTGCTGCCTGGGATGATGTCCCATTGTGACGTCCATACCTAGAAATTCTGTTTTGCCTATGTCTGCAGAACGCTCAGTTGAGAGCCAATTTGGATAAGGGGACCAGGGGCCTTTTGAAAGGAGAAGGCCTGAATTGCTAACCTAGAGGTCAGCAAACATTCCCTCCAAAGGGCCAGATGGTTAACATTCTAGACATGAAAATCTAGCATTTATCTAAGTTCTTCAGTCTCGGTCCCAATTGCAAAGCCGTCATAAACAAGGCTTAGTTGAATAAGCATAACCATTGTTGTATCATTTATTATTGATAGACACAGAAATTTAAAATTTATATAATTTTCATGTGTCTCTTCCTTTGACCATTTTTTTTAATGCTGGGGATTAAATCTAGGGCCTCACCCATAATAAACAACTGCTCTACCATTGAGGTACACTCCCAGCTCCTGCAATTATTTTTTTAAACCACTTAGAAATGTAAAACTTATTTTTAGTTCATGGGTCACATAGAAGAAGGAAGTGGTCTAAAACTGGCCTCCTGATAGTAGTCTGTAGACTTTTGCTGAAATCCTTTGTCCCTAACTTAAAAGTCAGCTCAACAGTCCTGTTGACTGAGGGAGGGAGGGACTTGTTTCTGCATGCAGCAAGTTCTTACGGATGCATACCTTCTTGGAGCTGCATTTTGAGAAATACTGGCTTATGTTCAGTATGCAAGAGAACTATAACCATGGGGTCTAGGTGTGGGGCTACCTTATGGGCTGGGCAGGGGTCTGGCAGTACTTCATGACCAAAGCATTGGATGCCACTCTTTGGGCTGTGTAGGACCAGGGAGTGATCAACAGGCAGACGTGATTGGACAAGTCATTCCTGTGTTTCTTTCTGCTCGACCCTTGGAGGATGGACTAACCTCTTTTGACACCAGTGGTTCTCTAGAACATTTGTGCAACCAGAGAGAGGGCTGGGGAAGAATCTCCAGGGTGAGTTACTGCATTTCCTGCCAGTGTGGTTATATAGGATCAAGCCAATCATATTTATAATGCATGCTGAGGAAGAGGGTCATATCTCTTCTGATTAACATATTTCTCTTTAGTCCCTAGAATCCCATGACATGGCACCTACTAAGAGTTCAGTAAGTAATTGGTGGATTGAATAGAAATATAAGCCACTATGTGTTCCGTGATCAATCTTCCTCCCTCCCTGTATCCCACAATTTCTGGGATTAAAAGGAAAGGGACAAGCATATTGAACTATGATGTTTAGGTCTGGTGCCCGGGTCATGCAATGTATTAGCTGCTTTAATCCTTCTCAGAGAGTCAGGCAAGTGTCTTTATTTATAAGTGATAAATAACCTTAACTTATAGGTGATTGGAGTCCACTTTTGATACTGGCCTGACTCTCTACATCTCCTATGCAATTCAGCAGGTAAGATGTCATCCATTCTTTGTATAATGCTGGAGGAAAATTGTATTTGATATATTAGAATAGCTCCTTTATGAGCACCCTCACTATCCCTAAAATTCAGGTAAAAATCTATCTCCTCTATATTTTGCTTCATACCAAATTACATACCGATTTGTAATATAAGCTACTTTAAAACATATGTGCAGTTAAGAGGGTGGGTTCTATGTCACTAAGGGTTTGAAACTTCTTCCAGAATGCATCTCAGACCCTTGGGGTTGGGATGTACTTGGGGAACTCCCAACTCTGGTGTCATTTAAATGCCTTTAAGTTGCCTTTGCATTGAGCATTGATCCTAGACCAAACTACTTACCTTACACCTCTCCAGGTTTTCCTCTGCCCTTCCCTTCCTTCCCCATGGTCCCATCTTCCACAGTGTCTTGACTGGAGTGGGAAACACATGGTCAAAGGTGTGCTGTTTTTTTCTTCTCTTTCAAGTGAGAGAGGAAATGCTATGTAGATAAAAATAGCCTGGTCCTACCCCCAGTTTCCTTCAGTACAGTGGCATTATCTGTAGCCCCAGACAGTTTGTAGACTTCTGACCTGGACTGGACCATGTTGGACACTTGACTAATACTCAGAGAAAATATCCAGATTTGATTCACTGGTACCAAGTGTGTGTTTATAACACTGGAGGAATGTTTCATAATGGACTGTATGAGGACCACTAAATGATTCATTGAGAACACTGGATTACTATTCTTCCAAGAGGACTGTGTATACTTATGTATACTTATAAATTACAAACTACAAAGAAAATGCAGTGGGTTGAGATATCAACTTCTTATTCCCTTTCACCAAGAAACTGGTGCTAACACCTCCTTCGATGGTGTGGCTAAGGACCTACTTTTTTAGCTCGTGTGAATCCTTGCAATATTTCACACTGTTCTTGTCACACTTGGTACAATTTTACTTACAGACCTTGCACGGAACATGGGTAGTTTAACATTTTAGACATCTGGCTTCATCCTTTCTCTTGAGACTGTTTTCACTTTCCAGAGATCAGGGATCTTTTGAACTGGACTAACTTTGATCTTTTGTACTCTAAGGATGGAGAGGACTGAACCAATTTGGCAAGTCAAGAGTGGAAATGGAAGGTGGACCTTACATTTGCATAGACTGGGGAAGCTTCCTATGTATTGCTGTGATGGTCCCTGGGCTACAGAGGTTCAGGATCTTGCTGCTTCACCTCCCATTGCTATTTAGGGTGGGGATGACAGCAGCTCATGGAAAAATGCCAAGCAGAGTGTCTGACACATGGTAAGTTTAATAAGGGCTAGTTGAATCTGACCCTAGCCGATTCTTTCATAATAAAACTCTGGGAAAACAGACAAAATCCATACAGAGACTCTCACATGTACTCATGAAGGGCACCATCTTTGGGGATCTTACTGTAGGTGCCACCAGTGCACTAGATGTGTTCAGATGACTGGTCCTCCCAACATACCCAAAGGCAAGCTAAGAGCAACGGAGAGACAAAAGTGGAATATAAAAGAAATGGTAGGACTCTAATGAAAAACCAATTAAAGTAGACAGATGGCTAACACACACTTCTAAGTTTCTTAAGAATATTTAGAGGAGTTATTTTTGTAGCATATGAAGGCATCGCCTGACAGCAGGTGTTCGTCACCATCACTTAGAGTGTGTCTAATAGAGCCTTAGGTAGGGAAGCAGGAATTCTGACATTTTATTTTGCCATTTTCCTATTAAGATGTCAAACATGATTTTTTAAACAGTATTTTTCATGATTTTAAAGGACAATTTATCGGCTCTCATCTCTCATCTCACTCAGAATAGGACACACTTCCACATCCTTATAGACTGAATGTTTTAACGAAAAGAGTATCAGGTATGTTATTCTTTTCAGATTAGAATATGTAAGTGACATACAGGTCTCATTTGTTGTTTACTACAAGGGATGAAATTGAGGTTAAATGGCCTAATTGAAAATCAGAGCTTCTGGGATCTAGTCCCAGCTCTGCAACTTGAAATAGCAGTGAGAGCCAGACAAAAGCATCTTAGGTATCTTGGGAAATTGCTTTCTGATTGGAACAGAAAAGAGTTCTTGGAAAAGAGTTTAAAATGTGAAGGAGAGAAGAACATGCAGGGGAAGAAAACTCTGGAAGAAACTTGTTAAATTCTGACAGTTTACCAATTAATTCTATGACCCTTTATGTTACTTTTACTGCAAGGAACACCTGCAGAAGGTTCATTTAAAGAATAAGGAAACAAACAAAATTAAGAGTCGGAAAGGGGAACAAGAAATCAGAGAAGTGGTTTAGAGAAGGAATTGGAAGAGTGTTAAGGGAAGCTCTTTTCCCTCCAAATATAAACACTTACCAAGTATCGAGGACAGGTGGATTGAACTTGTTGAGCAAAAATGGATGAGATCAAATAGGTTAAATTCAGGAAAATATCCCAAGAATAAGACCTTAAGGATAAATCAGAAAGCATCCACTTAAGATTTATGAACTTGGAAACCTGATTGATCATAAACTGAATTGGAGGACTAAAAAAATATTGTTTTGGTATTTCCTCTTGAAGGGGCTTTAGGAACTAGAAGTTGTTTTGAAATACACATCTGGAATGAATATTTATTTCACAACAGCATAATTTCTGCTAACAACACTAAGTGGTTCAATTTGAACACATGCATATAGCAATTTCTGAGAATTGAAGTTATTGCTGGAAAAATATAATCCCTTATTTAAGGAGATACTGCAAACTTCTAAGTTAAACATTAGTTGAAAATAAGAAACCAACTGTTAAAAATATATATCTAAATTTGCAATCATATATTCCTGATGAAATATTGGCAGTAATTTTCAATTTCATAAGTGGTCATGAACACCTACTATGAATACTAATTTGATTGCCAAGAAAAGTGCACAAAATATTTACTGAAATAAAGCACTGAGAATCACAGCAATATTTCCAGAAATATGCCCTATCTCCCAGCTCTTTGATATATCACAGATTATTCTTTTATGAGCCTCAAATATCCTCAATGTGCCTACCTTTGCAATTAAAGTGATTATCTCCCTTAGAATTCTCAGTCATGTTCCCATCTAAATATTTTGGTCTTTCTTTTCTTTAGACAGTTTTTAAGTGGCAGTGGAACAATTAGTTTTTGTATTTTACATGGAAGAAATAACAAAATATGGAGCTTCAAATTGGGAAGGGAAATTCATCTTTAGCAATGTCATACCTTTTCAATATGGACAGGCCACAATTATTGAATAATATTTAAAGGCAATCAAGAATTAAAAATTTTAAAATCTGGGCATGAGGTGCATACCTGTAATCTCAGTGGCTTATGAGGCTGAGGCAGGAGGGTCCTGAGTTCAAAAGCAGCCTCAGCAACCTAGCAGGATCCTGTCTGTAAATAAAATATAAAAACGGTCCAGAGGATGTGGTTTAATGTTTGAGCACCCCTGGGTTCAATCCCCAGTACAAAAAAAAAAAAAAAATTCAGAAGATGTTTTAGTTGGAAGGAGCCATGGATCTCATCTATCTTCAGTACATGCTTCTACAGACTTGGTCCCACTCAAAAGGAACTTACTGACTCCTAGTCATCATAGGAGTGGCTGCTGAATTAAACATGGAAATATGTAAGCTCAGAGATTCAACACCTATCCAAGCTTACCTGTTATTTTAGATAGCTCTGCTTGATGCACTTCACATTATCCACTCTGCCCTATGTCCCTGGAGGCTGACACCGAGGGGCATTATAACAATATAACATCTAGGCTAGCTTTCAGTTGAGATTAACCAGTGGGAAACACTTCTCAGGAATCAGAGTTAGGAGGAGAGTGAAGTCAGGGTATTTGTCCTCCTGATTCTTTCCCTTTGGGGTTGCCACAAGTTGGTCACATCTTTGGATTGCATGTTGAGGTGTTTGTCAGGAACCCCCTTTGTGCAATCCCCACCTCTAGGGTTCTGATAACAAACTCTCCCGTGGGTCCTCAGGCTGCCAGCAGTGAAGGCACTCAACAGTGACTTGACCTAGTGAAGCATCGTCCCTTGTGGTTTTTCTCTGTACTGCCCACATCTTCACAAATAGTCCCTTAATTAAGCTCTTCTTAAATCACTCAATTTTAGCATTACATCTGTTTTCTGTTGGGACTGTGAATGATCTACATTCTGCAGAATGAATTTTGGTTTACTTGCTTAGTAATGTTTTCTTTCTATGTTTTTAGTTTTAGATTTCATAAAGTTCTGATTGTCAAAAAGTTCATTCATTTCTAAGCCATTGATTGATAGATGAGGGAACCACAGTACAAGATGGCAGAGTCAAACATTTTTTTTTTCATATATTTGTTGATTGATTGTATATCCTCTTCTGAGAAATGTCTGTTCAGTTCTTTGGCCCATTTATTGATTGGGTTATTTGCTTTTTTAGTGTTAAGATTTTTGAGTTCTTTATATATCCTAAAGATTAGTGCTCTATCTGATGTGCATGTGGTAAAAATTTGCTTTCATTCTGTAGGCTCTCTATTCACCTCACTGATTGTTTTTTTGCAGAGAAGATTTTTAGTTTGAATTCATCCCATTTATTGATTCTTGATTTTATTTCTTGAGCTATAGGAGTCTTATTAAGGAAGTTGTGGCCTAATCTGACATGATGGAGATTTAGGCCTACTCTTTCTTCTATTAGGTGCAGGGTCTCTGGTTTAATTCCTAGTCCTTGATCCACTTTGAGTTAAGCTTTGTGCATGGTGAGAGATAGGGGTTTTAATTTCATTTTGTTGCATCAAAACTACTCTCAGATTTCATCTCACTCCAGTCAGAATGACAGTTATTAAGAATATAAACAACAATAAGTGTTAGCCAGGATGTGGGGAGAAAGGCATAGTCATACATTGCTGGTGGGACTGTAAATTGGTGCAAACAATATGGAAAGAAGTTTGGAGATTCCTTGGAAAACTTGGAATGGAACCACCATTTGATCCAGCTATCCCACTCCTCAGTTTACACCCAAAGGACTTAAAAAACATTATGTAGCCACATTAATGTTTATAGCAGCACAATTCACAACAGCTAAACTGTGGAACCAACCTAGATGGCCTCAGTTGTTGAATGGATAAAGAAACTGTGGTATATATACACAATGGAATATTACTCAACATCAAAAGAGAATAAAAGCATAGCATTTGCAGGTAAATGGATGCAATTGGAAAATATTATGCTATGTGAAGTTAGCCAATCCCCAAAAGCCAAATGCCAAATGTTTTCTCTCATATTCCATAATGGGGATGGAGTGGGGAAGAATGGGAGAAATGGAGGAACGTTAGATAGGGAAAAGAGAAGGGAGGGGAAGGGAGAGAATAGGGGCATAGGGAAGACTGTGGAACGAGATGGACATCATTACCCCAAGAACAAGTATAAAGACACAAATGGTGTGACTCTACTTTGTGTACAAGCAGAGACATGAAAAATTGTGCTCTATATGTGTACTATGAATTGAAATGCATTCTGCTGTCATATATAACAAATTAGAATAAAAAATAAATTAAAAAAAAGATGGCAGGGTCAACGTGGTGGCTCTGAATGATTCCATTCAGTAGGCTGAGTTTGGTATTTAAAAATTGGTGGTTCACACCCTAAGATACCACCTCACCCCAGTAAGATTGGCAGCCATGATGAAGTCAAACAACAATGAGTGCTGGCGAGGATGTGGGGAAAAGGGTACTCTTGTACACTGTTGGTGGGACTGCAAACGGGTGCGGCCAATTTGGAAAGCAGTATGGAGATTCCTGGGAAAGCTGGGAATGGAACCACCATTTGACCCAGCTATTGCCCTTCTCAGACTATTTCCTGAAGACCTTAAAAGAGCACACTACAGGGATACTGCCACATTGATGTTCATAGCAGCACAATTCACAATTGCTAGACTGTGGAATCAACCCAGATGCCCTTCAATAGATGAATGGATAAAAAAAATGTGGCATTTATACACCATGGAGTATTACACAGCACTAAAAAATGACAAAATCACGGAATTTGCAGGGAAATGGATGGCACTAGAGCAGATTATGCTTAGTGAAGCTAGCCAATCCCTAAAAAACAAATACCAAATGTCTTCTTTGATATAATGAGAGCAACTAAGAACAGAACAGGGAGGAAGAGCAGGAAGAAAAGATTAACATTAAACAGAGACATGAGGTGGGAGGGAAAGGGAGAAAAAAAGGGAAATCACATGGAAATGGAGGGAAACCCTCATTGTTATACAAAATTACATATAAGAGGTTATGAGGGGAATGGGATAACAAACATGGAGGGAAATGAATTACAGTAGATGGGGTAGAGGGAGAAGATGGGAGGGGAGGGGAGGGGGGATAGTAGAGGATAGGAAAGGTAGCAGAATACAACAGTCACTAATATGGCAGTATGTAAAAATGTGATGTGTAACCGATGTGATTCTGCAATCTGTATTTGGGGTAAAAATGGGAGTTCATAACCCACTTGATTCTAATGTATGAAATATGATATGTCAAGAGCTTTGTAATGTTGTGAACATCCAATAAAAATAAATAAATAAAAATTGGTGGTTCAATCATATTCTTTGATTTTGAATTCTATTAAATGGGTTTTTGTTTAGTGAGGGTACTTGTTCTACCCCACTTATGTAAAAGTTGCAGTAAAGGCCAAAGCATTGTGCTTTGGCAGAGTTGTTACCAAGAATATGACTGCCAAAGTAAAGCTGAGACAGGATTGGTCTAGACCTGGGAAAGGTCCAGGAAAGAGGAGGACCTTGATTGTGGGGAGCCGCCCTGGATGAACATGCCTTTAAGTCCTGATGCCCCAGGGTCCTGAACATTATGGCGTTCTGCAGTAACCTGGACATTACTCCAGTTCAGATAACAAAGAGTGGCTCTGGGTGTAGGTGTCACCTGCTGGGCTTGAGTTACACTCCCCTGTTCCTTTGTAATCCTGCTTCTTTTGCCTTTTCTGAATAGAATGTTCCAAGAAGCAGCGTCCCTCCAGATAAAAGCCCACTTCCAAATGTGCTGGCTTTCTCTCTCTTGTCAGCCTCTCATGACCTTCTCGTGCCCCGCTTTGGGGAGCCTGAGACCGGGAGACGAGGAAGCCGTCCTGAAGCTCATGTAAAAGGTATTTTGTGTCTGTGTGGTATTTTGCGTCACCCCAAATTCACACGAGTGACTTTAGCTCAGCTACCAGCGCCAGACAGGGTGACCCTTGATGTCTGCTTTCCTCCGCCCTCTGCCCTCTAAGACTTACTGTCTTATGGTAAAGATCCTCCAATAGTGGAGCCCATTCTCAGCTTGGGACTTTGATACCTGATCAACCTGCGGTCCTTGGGAGTGATAACACTTTGAACAATCAGTGATCCAAAGTGACCTCAGATGAAGTGTTTTCAATCCGTCTGAGAGTTTTGATTCGGAAACAAGTTGAGATTGAAGGTCAGAATCCTATAATTGTTGTGTATGTGAGAGATTAGGAAACAGTGGGGGGGGAGAAGACATTTTCATATGGGAACAAATTTGCCAGATTGGAGGATAAAATGTGGTTTAAGAAAACATTGAGAAAACTTCTCTATTACAGAATCAGGAAGAAGGGATGACAGTTGGAAAAACAGTGAAAAGACCTTTGAGTGAATATCCTGTTCTGCTGGTACCAACCTTAGGCATTATATGTGAAAGCAACATTCTATTTAAAGCTGAATAGGATTCAGTGAAGAATTACTATTAGTATTTATTGACTGACTGGCCCAAGTTTACCTTTTTATAAGGACATGAGTCATATTGGGTTACTGTCACCCCTAATGTCCTTATTATAAGTTGATCATCTTTGTAAGGACCCTATTTCCAAACAAGATCAGATTCACAGCTACTAGCGGTTAGGATTTATACATCTTGAGGCATACAGTAAATATGAGGAAACTGAGACACAGAGGTCAGTTCAACAGCCTTCTGTCACTGAGGAAGCATGTGGTCGTGGTAGAGTATGCCCCTAACCGATATGCTGAGAATTCAGGTACAGAAAGACTAGATCAGCACAGGACAGATTGAGTGCTGGGGTTGTGTGTGATTGAAAGGTTTGCCTCCTTCCATTTTTAAGCAAATGTGGGCATGGATTGTGCCTTATCTGATTTTTTAAATTGGCATTTGTATTAGCACTATCTGAAGATAACTTTGGTTGAGGGGGATGGGTTAATTCGCAATGGACAAGAACATAACAATTCCTTTTACTTATTTTTGAGCTGAAATTTCAGATGAAGTTACAGAAAATGGCTTTTTCGTACCTACAGTCTTTTGTAATTAAATGCATGCAATTCCGAGCATATATTTTCATGAATTTTGACATTTGCATATACCTGTATATGACCCTGGGATCAAAGGTCTTTCACACTATTTTGCATCCTAACTAGTAGTGGAGGTCCCGGGTTAGAGAGAATTTTGAACACTTGTCTGATTGTATTATCTTACAGAAGTGATGAGATGAAGTAGTACATAGACCAGTCTTTTCATGTTATTTTTCATTATTTAAAAGGGGTTTTAACCTTTTCCCTTCATTTTATTGGTTCAATCTCACCAATCATCTTAATATTTTTTATTGCTTTTTATTGGAGTTTTTTATCTTTATGAGGGAGGGTTCCTTGTACACCTGTATTGGTCCATTCAATCCACAATCTGATAAGGCTGTTTCAAGGATTATCATAGCTGATTTTTTTTTTCTACCATGAATATAAAAGTAGCAGAATTTGGAAAGCGAGAAGGAATCTTGAGTCCAGAAGGAGCTCCGGTGCTTCGTGTAGACCAATATGTCACACCCGTGTTTGCCAACTCTCTGCCTGTCCCTTTCTCATCTCTCATGTCCCAACTAGACACAGAAGGGTGACCCTTGAACTGGTCTTGACAGCACTTTATTTACCACTGAAGAGGGCTTGATGGAAGTGGGATCAGGCCTAGCAGTTGAGGCGAGGAGTGAACTAAGTTCTTTCAACTCTCTCTGTCCCCTTTGTGTTCCTAGAAGAATAACAGAAAACTAAAAGTTTAGAGCTATAGTTCTAAGATCATGTGGGGAAACCCCCCTAGAAAGAAAATTAGACTAATTGTCCTTTAAGGTTTCTTCCAACACCGTGATTTTAGACTTCATTTTTCAAGTAAAGAATTTGATATGTTTTGAATATGAGATGTCCTCCCCCAAAGCTCCTGTGGTAATACAAGAATGTTCAGAGGTGAAATTATTAGATCATGAGAGTTGTCACCTGAAGAGGATTAATCCATTTGATGGGTGACAGCTGTAGGCAGAGGGAGCATGATGGAGGAAGGTCACTGGGGTGTGCCCTAGAGGGTTCCTGCTTCACTTTTGGACTTTTGTTTCCTACTCAGTCTCTAGGATCTTCCAAGACTTTGTTAAAAGGTTCACATACCAACTGAGTGGTGAATACACCTCCGTGAAGGATGGAGGTGAAGGTGTCAATCCACAGTATACCTGCTATTCTTCGGTGGCATGGACAGTGCATTCCCAACGAGAATAGCCCTCTAACTAGACTGAACAAGGCTCCAAGCTACACACATCACTGAGGCACTTCAAAATGCTCATGTGGGAAACGACTCTCCAGTCCCCATGCTTGCTGCTGTCACTTGGGAATAAGAAGAGAAACAGTCTCTAATTAAAAGTTCGGAATTGTTTTGGATACTAAGCCAAGAACTGTGGTGTCTCAGTTTTTACAAGGGCTCCTTCAGCCACAGAGAGAGACACTGTGTGTAATTGGCGGTACTTCACGCTGCAGAGTAGGTTGTAATTGTATGGGCTAATTCTTTTCTCCTTTTGTGTTTCCTTCTTCAGAGCTCAATGAAATTGAATTACACCAGCTAGCACCTTGGAGCTCTGAATTGATGCACGTGTAATAGCATGCAGATAATTCCCCTGTACATCTTAGTTGCTTTGACCAGAATTGATCTATCTGAAGAGAATATCCATGTGGTACGTGGATGTCTCAGGAAAGATATGACAAAGAAAGCAAGGAAGCACTGAGAAAAGCAACCTAATTGTCAACTGCCATTCCTGAGGCCAAGGACCCCTTTTTGACAAAGATCTTTGCTTCCTGTGCACAGCACCTGTCATGAAGCTCTGCACATCCTGGTTCCTCCCCAGACCCTCTGTAAGTGTTGCTGGCAACTGACATTTTATGGTGAGGCAGCCCCTGCCGTAGCACCAGGTTGGTCCTGCAGGAAGTTCTCTCAACTTTCCTGTTAAGCTTTCAGGGGATTTGGGTCCATGAGCTACAACCAAAAGTTCAAATAAAAAGAAGTGCATTTAATCAACTTCTGATCTTTATGTTCTAAGTCTGTGTGATTATGTGGTAACAGGTAATGATTTATATTAACATAGCTTCATCTGAATTCCGGAACATTTTCTTAGTAATGCCTTATCAATCCTCCAAACAGCTTTTAACATGAGTAGGAAAATGAACATGTTTTCTATGACTCATAAACAATATGGATGCACTTAATAAACCTAATTCTATTGAGATTGTGATGATGATTCCTCAGTCCTAGCAAAGTCAGAGAAAGGAGTTCATGTTGGGACGTGCTGTATGCAAATGCAAGAATGTCAATGGCTGTGTCCTACCTGGTACCTCTTAAACATTAAATATGTATGGAGCAATTTATGGTCCCATATAAAATGCCTTACTTGTATTTAAAAAAAAAATCTCTTCTTGTTTTTTATTTTTTTAAGGACAAAAGCAGTGGATATAATGTAAATTTAAAATGTACCTCAGTATATAAAAGAAAATATGAAAGTCATTCTCATTATCACCCTCTTTTTCATTCCCCAGAAGTAATAAATGTTAACAGTTTGTGCAAACTTGCAAGCATTTTTCTTACATATATATTTATAAAACATAAAGTTCTATGCATTACTTTGCAACTCTCTTTTTTATAACATAGCAATACAAGTTGTGGTGTTAAATGTAAAATGTATACGTCTAATTCATGCTTTTTAATTGCCACATAATTTTTTTTTAGCTTAAAAGATTTTCACTCATCCTTCATTGATGATCATTTTTTTGGTTTCCAATTATTTTCTTATTGCAAACAATGCAACAATAAATATTCTTGTGAGCAGAAATGTTACAATTTATATTCTTGCAGCATTGTTTGCAATAAGAAAAGAATTGTTATAACTCTTTTTGGAGAAGATTAGTGTGTCTTTAATATAAGCTAAAGGAAGAATTGCTTTTCAAATGGTAATTTCATATGTCAGTTATTTCTGTATAACAGTTTAGGCAATCATTTATTGTTAGTCATAGGATGACCCTGGTTTAGTGGTTCTTCTAGTCTTGCCTATTCTGAGTCATATGCCCACCATTAGCTGTAGGTTGACTAGACATTCCTGATGTGGGAAGACTAGACAAGACCAGCAGGTCCAGACCAGTGTCTACTGGTCTGGAAAGCCGTGCACTCCTAGAAGCTGAATATGAGCACGTCTCCATAGAGAGACATTAAAAAGGGGAAGTAGAAACATGTGAACTTCAAGACTCACTTGTGTTAAGTTTATTAATTTCAAAGTGAGTGTGGGAAGATACCAACAGAAATATGAAAAATTAGAATCATTTTCACAGTGTGTGTGTGTGTGTGTGTATGTGTGTGTGTGTGTGTGTATTTGATAGCAGGGATTCTTAACCACTGAGCCACATCCCCAGCCCAATATTTTAAAAAATATTCTATTTAGAGACAAGGCCTCACTGAATTGCTAGGGCCTCACAAAGTTGATGAGGCTGGCTTTGCCATCCTCCTGCCTCAGCCTCCTGAGCTCCTGGGATTACAGGTACACACATCACACTTGTGGATATTGCCAAATTGACCTCTATGGGATTTCAATTTCACTATTACCAAAGGTTTATACAATGATTTTGGTAACAAAGTTCAGTTTCCCAGTATGAAAAATTAGGAACATAGCACAATTTTACTTCTATGACCTTTGTCCCTTTCTTCTCATTTTTACCATTATCTTCCAGAACTGCTTACCAAACTCATTATGCTTATTGTATTTTCTCTTCCATAATTTTTCTTAAATATTTATGATATTTTCATTTTTATGACTGTAATTAAAGCAACTTTAATAGTTCCTCCTCCTCCTCCTTCTCCTCCTCCTCCTCTTCTCCTTCTCCTTCTCCTCCTTCTTCTTCTCCTTCTTCTTATTCTTCTTCCTTTTTTTAAAAAAAATTTGCCTTGGCAATGATTAAAAAGGCATTTATGTTTACTTAGCCTTTTTATAAAGCAGCTTCCACATTCCAAAGTTCCATAGTTTGAACTACACCTTAGCAAGTTAATTTTACTATCAGTTTAATTTTTCAAAATGCACTCATGGGTGCTATTTTTTGGGGGGGGGAATCATTTGAATCCAATGACTTCATTATTTTTGCACATGAATAGGCCAAGTATAAAGTAATTGAGCTACATGTTTCCCCTTATTTGTGCATTATCTTCTGAAATTGAATGTTTTTATGGAGAGCTTCAAGATAAACAGGCATGTCCTCCATTCATTTATTTAAGTAATATTTATTGAACTTCTACCATGTGACAGGCACCATGACAGATTCTGAGTGTATAGGATTAAACACACACACATACAAATACCCCTGTTGTCCTATAGCTTTTCTGGTGGGAGGATATCACCAGTAAAGAAGAAAAACAAGTAAATAATTGTCTATGTAGTGTAGATAAGTGAATAAGTACCTGTAAGTAAAACAAGGAAAGGGGAGTAGGAAGTGCTATAGTGAGATTACTTTTAAATGGGTGAAGTAAGGGAACATTCCATGAGAGGACACTTGAAGGAGGTGAGTGGGCAAGGCCCACAGCATCTGATGAGGAGCCTTCCAGGGCAGGGCCTCAAAAGTGAGCATATCTGTCTCATGTGAGCTGCACACAAACATGTGAAATGAAAAATAGAAAGAGGACAGAACTTTCCTGAAGATGCAATCACGTTGGTCCTGTTAAGAGTCTGACCAACATCAGAGGTAGATGAGTTGAACAGAGAATCGAGGAATTTCGACGTAACGATTTAATAAAGTCATCTGGTTTCCCATAGGTGACATTTTATTTTTCCTTCAAGGATATTCATAGAAAACTTTTCTTATTTTATCTTTGAAGTATAAAACCTTTCTTAGTATATGCATAGCAATTGTGGTGGCTCCGTAAAATTTCCTGTTAATATTACAGGCTTTTGACTCACAGATTTGTTTTATTCTTCAACTCAGGAAGGTTTTCTTCTAGAATATCTGTCAATGTCATTTCCTTTTCATTTACTTTGCTTTGTGTGGCCAGGCACCGTCATCTCTTTGTTGAGCTGTCAGTAGATTGGCTTTCCTGCTACCCTTTTTGTTTTAATTACTTTCCTATCTCCGCTTCCTGTGGATTTGGCATGATTTTTCTCTAATCGGTCCCCCCAACACAGTTATTCTTCTTTAAATTTTATTATTTTTGGCCTCACCCTCCCCATTTAATTTTTTTCTATTATCATCTTTAAATTTTTTTATTCTTATATTTTATCTGCATTATACAAACTATTTTCCTTGTTTTTTCCCCCCATAATGCAAAACATAAATTTCTGAAATTTCTTGGAAAGTACCTTATTCTAGAGCACATCCACCCCCTTGTATAGCGTTGTGTTTTTTTAATTCCTTACTTTAGTAGTTTTGCATTGTTGATGAGCCATTTGTTTGTAGCCATTTCATTTTGGGAGGGGGTGTGCTATGGAGGCGGGCAGTTGATTTTTAATGTTCTGTCTGCTCCTGGTAGTTCTTAACTCCCAGGGACTCGGTCAGGTCTTTGCTCTCTTTCTCCACTGTTTTATTAAGGGCTGTTGCTGGGGACAGTTTTCTACTCTGGCGAGAGTGCCCTGGGCTTCCAGTTACTTCTCCACCTCTTGGGGAATTCATTCACTGGGTGAGTTGGCTGTTCCTTCTGTTCTTTGTGACCCAGGCTTTAATCTGAAGCAGTGGAGAAAAGTGTCTAAAAGAATGTCCCGTAGTTTATCCTTCTTAATTCCCGGGCCATTGTGTTGAGTTTCTTCCATGCTGAGGGGATCACTGAGGGGTTTCTCAACCTGCTGTCCTCTCTTTTCTCTATGCTGCTGTCTTTCCAGGAACGGGGAGAAGTTATGCCCACACTCTGTGATCCTATTTACCATCCTAATAGTTCTGGCTCTGGATGAAACTTTTAAAGGATTGTTTGAGTTAACTTCCTTTATTTGCTATAACAGTGGTGACATATTCTTTCTTGCTCATAGTCTTTTTCCATTTGGGAGGAGAGTGGTTATTTGAGTCTATGCCTTTCTGCCATCTTTCTGCAGAAGTGGCGTCTATGTGTTTAACCTTCTTGAACATTATGACAAAATGCCTTTCACTATCCCGACCTTGTATCTATTCTAAGCATAGGGTGCCTATCACATGTATCAAGGGAACTGAAATTTTATAGAGTCATGATTAAGGTCTCAGGGGATGAGATTCTGCAGGCAGCTTGTATCATGTATCTTAAAAAATATTTTTCCCCTTGGCCCCCAAATATGCTATAAATTAGTTGGATAGAAGATGTATTTTCTCTCTTTTTGAATTGTTTTGATTTCAAAATCTACTTGATTAAGTTGTAATAAAATAATATATGTATATTATACATATGCATACTGTTGTAATAAGACTAAAATCTTGGCTGGAGGCGTCTAACAACCTGTCCTGAAACAAGTGTGTTCCTTTCATAGAATTGCTATGACAAGTTTCCCCAAATTGGATGATTTTGTATAATAGAAATTTATTCTCTCACAATTCTAGAGATTGGGAATTCCAAATCAAGACTCGGGTGTTGGCAGGGCCACGGGGCCTCTGAGGGCTTTAGAGAGAACTTTTCTTGCCTCTAGCATCACTCTGATCTCTGCTGTGTTGTCACATGGCCATCTTCTCAGTGTGTCCCTGTGTGTCCTCTCCTTTTACAGAGACCTTATTATAGCCATTCTTATTAGGTATGATCTATGATCTCATCTTTACTTAACTAATCGAATCTACAAAAATCTTTTCTCCAAATAAGGTCACATTATGAGGTTCTGGGAAGACACCGAGTTTGCAGGGATGCTCTTCAATGCAGTTCAGTGGATATTAGAGCAGTCAGTGTGCGCAGGATGAAGCCCTCGGGATAAGCAACACATGAGAGTGTCTATCTGAGCAGTGTACCAGGAAAGGAAGACTGCTGATCAGGGTTTGTTTATGTCTGCACAATCAACTGACCCAGGTATCCCCAAGATTTGATTCTGCCTCATCTTCACGGAAGGGATATAAGAGTTTATCCATGAGAAAAGGATTGAGAAGGGAACTATAGGAGGAAAACAAACCCTTTAATCTCACAAACCCATAAAGGTGAAAAATTAAATCTTGATCCAGAAGAATATCTACAGAGTGGATATTGTTCTGTAGCACAGAGAGAAGGAAATGGAAATGGCTTCAAAATGCCTTTGTAAATGCCTCTGGTTGAAGCAGCTTCCCTCTATCCACAGCTCCAAGTTAAGGACAATGTTAACCTTTTATCATCAGAGAAGCTCTGCTTTTTCACTCTCCTATGGGCCTCCTATGGGAGGAGGTGGAGATATGAAAAGGGAGAGAAGATACAGAGGGATGAGGGAGGGGGCACAAGTTCTTGATATTTGATTTCCCGAAAAGTGGACTTTCATAACTGATACCTTAACCACTGTCTTCTTATCGCAGCCTCCTCTAACCACCCAGGCCAATGCAGATAAGGAGGCACAACCCCATGACTCTTTGCTTGTGCTTAGATTTTTTTTCCCCAAAGTCCCAGAGCTCCTGAGAAAACACTATTCTATAGGGAAAAGGAATTTGTGTTTTTATTCAGTTGTCTCACTTAAGTTGATATTATTTGAAAAATAGAGCACATTTTTGGCTAGGTAATGATAAGAACGTCTTATTCGCCTGAATTTCTGATGAAAAAATGATTATTCAGGCATTATAAACTGCTTTCTATCTTTGAATTGCCTTTTTTTTTTAAATTTAACTGAAGTTTGACCATAAAGATCCTGTCTAAATCTAATAAAGCACAAGATGTACCAATTTCAGTGTTTTAAGGCAGAGAAATCAGTTTCTGAACCAAGTCCCAGGTTGTGAGATTCCCTCCTTGTTTGTAAGTAGACAAAAAGAGAAAGCCAACCAAAAACCCTCAGCTACCAAGGAATTTTCTATGGGACGGGGAGAATGTGAACCCTTCTGTCTTGTTGACTCACTGCAGGTGCATACCCATGACCCTGAATAAATGGTTTGGCAACCACAGAGGCTGTTGTCCTTGGCATAGAAGGGAATTTTACACAGTATGAAAATTCTATACTTAGCAATTCATTTCTTTGAGAGTGTTATCCTGTGGCTATTGCCACATGATTAGGGGATTTTATTTTCTGTTTGTCCTCTCTGCCTTCCTGTGTAAGTGAATATTCACAAGGTTCTTGGACTGAATTGACTCAGATTAGTGCAATTGAAAAATGTGACATTTGAGCATTATTCTTCCTGGTTTTGAACAGCTAATGCTTTAAGGCCATGTTAAAAAGTGTAGTAGCCCCTCTTTGATGAGCATTTCCTAATTAATTGGCCTCACACAGTCTCCCAAGAGAGCCTTGCTTGCTATTTAGACTCAGTAAGATGCTGCCTTTGCTGTGTGGACATTGGAAGCAAAAAATGAGGAACTCGTACTGATCCTTCTTCTAAGCATCAGACATAAACTGGAACTGATCATGAGGCAGAGGAAGCAAGCATGAGACATCCCGTAAAATCCCTGTTTATTGTCTCTTCAAAAATGGTACATGCCACACGAGGGTGCATGCTGGGAATCACGAGGCTGAGACAACAGGATCACAAGTTTGAGGCCAACCTTAGTGAACAACTTAGTGAGGCCCTCTCTCAAATTAAAGAAAAATATAAAAAGGACTGGGGATGTGTCTCAAAGGTAAAGCACTCCTGGGTTCAATCTCTGATACCAAAAAAAAAAAAAAAAAAAAGAAAGAAAAAAAAGTACAATATGAATGCCCTCCTCCAAGGAGGAGGCCCACACCTTGATTATATTTTTATCTGCTTGTTTTATCAAGCGTTAACTTAGCAACAGATGTTTAGGCAAACTCTTGGTGGAGGATTTTGCAAACTTGTGAAACACTGAGATTCTTGTTTAAATAATGGAAAAGAAAACTCAGAGAACAGTACAACAGCTTTCTTCACTGTTTATCTGACCTCTGGGATGGTATCAACTATATGTTAGATACTCACATAATTATTCAGTGACTGGCTCTGCAGCTACCAACTACAGAAAGTCATCAGGAATGAACACTGTGTTGAGAAAGAAGGTAAAAATTATAAAAGGAATAAATATAATTTGAATAATTAATATAGAAATTCTTATACATTTCCTTAAGAAAATGTCCACGAAGTTTTCAAGTGCTCAAGACTCCTGCTTGCTTTCATGGGTAGGAGGGTCTAGAACCTTCATTATCCTATTGATTGTCAGGATCATTGATTTTCCTGGAGAGTGTCTTTTATTTTTCTTTATTGATCTAAAAACTCTTTGGAAGTTGAGCTCAGAGATGAAGAATGCATCCCTAGGAGGTACAGGACACCATTCTTTGGTCCAGGGTCCTGATCTTTCTGGACCATTCAGTGTCTCTTGACTGTAAGGATGCCGTAAGCAGGATACAGGAGCATACTGTTGGAAGCAGCACTGCCATTAATAACGCAGACTGCACACTCTGTGTTTTTCTACTAGTCAGAATTTGTTAAGCGACAGTGAGTTTACAAACTTCCTCACATTTATCAGCTTTAATTAATCAAAAACCTTGTGGTTTGTTTGGTGTATGAAGAAAGCAATCACAAGTTCTTTCATTCCATTGTAATCTTCATTGCTAATACCTATATCACTGAAATCACACATCATATTTCACACAGTGAAATATCTATCTATCTATCTATCTATATATTTATATAATTTACATATGTTAATTATATGTATACTAATTACAGAAAAGTCAAGAAAGAGTTAAGGTGCTGCAGGATTTCTAGAGACCATGCCAAGAGCAAAGGCAGAGAGCAGATATGAACACAGAGTCACTGTGGGTGGTCAAATAATTGCTTTAATGAACCAGTTTGACCATGGGCAGTTTCATAGTGTCAGCTTGAGGTGTCAGTTTGAAGCAGGCCATGTGTCATCATCATTGTCCTGGGCAGCTGAGATGAGCTGAGGCTGGAGACAGACAGTTGGCAATTTTCCTGGGCAAAACTAGTGAGTGGTGACCAGGTGATGGGGTCAGGGTGGCACCATGTAAATCTTGGGGTGCTCCTCCTTTGATGTGTCTTAGGTGAGGTGGTCACACATGGTGAGATTGATGAACTCCCGCGTGTGGTGTTTCTGATGTGATTAGATAAACCCACGTGCCCCTGTGTTCCTGATTTAATTTGATCAGTTGGTATGAATAAATTATCAATTTGTCTTATGGTTGTGCTGGGCAGATGGTGGTTGTTTACTTGTACAAACAAGGCAAAGAGTCATTCTGTCTTCATACTGGTACCCAGGATGGGGTAACACGTGACAATCTACTGCTTTATAAAGTGGAGCAACTCATGGCTAGGCACAGCCTGAAAACTGCTGTTCCACACACAGAGTGATGCAGCAGGGCACAGCCTGCTTGCCACACAACTGAAAGTCTGGGATGTTGATTTTGTCCACTTCTGTATCAGCTCATTTTATAGCTTTCCCACTACATTGTTTTATCTCCCCCTTCACTTCTTTTCTAAAATTGTTACTTTACTGAATGACCCAGAGACCAGATCTATATTACCTAGTTTGGAAAGAATATTTCAAACAACGGCTTAGCTATCAATCTTCAATGATATTAAATTACAACCAAAGGCAAACCTAGGGTATCTTGGCTTATGTTATTATAGAGAGGTTTGTGATGGGTAGGTTCAAGACAGGTCCTGCTTGGAAGCCGAAAAGAAAAACTTCACACTGCCAAATTAAACTGAAAAATCAGTTATAATTCTGTTGATTTTTGTCTTTCATCTTGAAATTTGAAAGCTCATGAACATTTTAGATAAAGTGTTATAAAATATTTTTGGGTAATACATTTCACATGATCTAAAATCTAAGAAGGGGTGAAAGGACCACCAGCTAGTCCTGAGTGGGCTGGTACAGATGCTGTTGCCTGACATCAGGAGGACAGACAGGACGGGGGCTTGTGTGGCCTCTCTCTGTTCTAGGCCTCTGCTAGGTGCTTTAATTAGAGCATCAGACTTAATACACAGTACAATTCTTTAAAGTGCTAAGTTAGCATTATTATGAGGTTGAATCAAGCAAAATAGCAGTTTTTGTAGGTCAAAATGATTATATACTGGCAATTTCAAATGGGCCAACATAATTTGTTTTTATAGAGAAAGCATGGAGAGAGAGAGAGAGAGAGAGAGAGAGAGAGAGAGAGAGAGAGAGAGAGAAATTGTGAGAAAGAAAGAGGGAGAGAAATAATTTTTTCCAAATCACAGTTTCAAACTCAAGTTTTATGATTCTCAAATTCATTCTTATTCCTCTGTACTGGGCTGCCTTCCAAAAAAAAATCTGTCATTACCTCCCTGTTGGTGCCGGAGAAGTCATTTAGTATGTTTTCACCATGATTTCAAAGCCCCCGAATGATCTATTAATACCTACTTACCTCCTTGATAGGGTTGTAATTAGGATCACATGGATTTATATGTAAAACTGTTTCGGGGGAACGTGTCCTAGAAATGTATTATTATAGTTCTGTTTTTCAGTCCAGGAATGTAGCCAAAAGATATAACATCATTCAAGATGGAAAACATACAACTTTCTCTGATACAAAATATATCTTTATACTTTCTTCTCTAAAATCTCTTTAATTTCTTTTAACTGGGAAAATTTATCTCTTACTTTAGGGAAGTCCATATCTTAGAAATATTTTGCCTTTATCAGCTGACAAGACTAAAACTATGTGAATATTACTCATTGAGTTCTTAAGGGCAGTTAAATATGTTTGTTCAAAGACAAGACACAACTTTTAATGGAATGTTCAGGAAGCTTGACTGATAAACTTTGGCATCCACAATGCCTACTACTGTTTTTCTTAAGCATAGTAAGTGCTCATCAAGTAT
The DNA here is from genome assembly GCF_964194105.1 of Spermophilus citellus. Classification (NCBI taxonomy): domain Eukaryota; kingdom Metazoa; phylum Chordata; class Mammalia; order Rodentia; family Sciuridae; genus Spermophilus; species Spermophilus citellus. Next base: position 137,735,637 of record NC_138189.1, on the reverse strand, counting down.
TAAAGGAGTCACAGAATTTAGAAATGCTGTCTATAATATTTGAAAGCCAAAAGATATTGACTTGCAAGTAGAAATAGGACTTCTAGAGATTGGAAAGCGTTTAGCAGCAGGGGCAGAGGGAGAAAAAAATGAAGTTGAATTTGATCATTGCACACTATATGCATTGTAGCACTGTCACACTGAATCCCATTTATATGTACAATTCATGTGTGTTAACAAAAAAAAAAAAAAAATATATATATATATATATATATATATATATATATATAAAATAGTATGAAGAGAGATTTTAAAAAGCACCCTAACCTGACTACAAACTCAAAGGACGTAGTAACAATAGGCTATCTTTTAGCTTTCTGATCTTCAGAACACTATCTTACTAAGCAAGGGTAGAGTAATGGTTAGGATCTATTGAGATAAACAAGGAAATTCATTTCACTCGAGTGCATGTAGAGCATCCAAGTACATATTTCTTCTTTTTCTCTTGAGTGTGCCCAGAGCTGTACCAGATGCCTAATGAGACAGACACTTTCTCCACCTCACTCTGCTCACAGTGTCCTTTGGCACTCAAGATCCTCTGTCTGGTGAATTGATTTCATGGAAATTTGTTCCAGTAGGTTCTTTGAGGAGAGCTTACAGAGGATGAAAGGACAACAGTTGTCCTCTGGGTTAGCTGAAGACCTTTTACAGGAACAGGAAATTGAGTGCTTTGGGGTAGGTGCTCATTGCTCAGTGGTGAAAATCATGATGTTTGCGCGCCTGACTCCTTCTGCCTGGAAATCAGAATGTCAGAGATTATACAAGGAACTTGTATTATAGGAAGGGAGGCACCTGGAACACAGAGAAGCTGAGCCAGGATGACAGGATAGTAGCTGTCGGCTGGATCACCAGCCATGGATGCTTTCCTCTGCGCTCTGCCCCCATCCTGGGAGTTACAGCAGACCTGGGTCTGCCCAGAATCTCAGCAGACCAACTGTAGTATATGCAGTAACTGACAAGCTTAGCACATGTGGTAAGTGACACTTGAATGTTATTTAATCACAGAAATACTGTTTTTTTTTTAAAGAGGCTTTTTATGGCATGAACAATTTGCTCTACTTATGAAGGTGAACAATTTTCTGCTCAGTGTGTGAGCTTCCACCAATTAAGACTGCAGAACAGTTGCATGCTATTTTAACAATGACAAATTTAATATAGAAGTGTTTATTAACAAGCCTTAAATATTTAATTAGGAGGATTTGGGTTAGTATATTAATCAACATTGGACAGGGCTCTGAGACCACGTGAATGTGAGGCGTTTGTGAAGTTCACTGCAGATTACCATGCAGTGTGTGGTTAGAACGGAGCATCCATCAAGGTGAAGGCCAGAGTCTGGGATGTGGTCCAGGATATTACTGGTCATGGCAGGAGGCAAGTCAAGTCTGTTCATTTGCTATCTGTGTACGTGCTGCAAATGGATCCAAGTCCTGATTTTGCCACTTTACAAAGATTTCCTCTAAGTAAGGCTAGGTGAGGGTCCCCATTCTAGTGATTCCCTGAAATCATGGCTTCAGGGCTATAAGGGGCTTCACAGACCAGTAACAACCACTGTGTGCTTATGTGGGTGCACACACATGTGCCTGCATTAAAAAATGGGGACTACCATAATGTTGGAGTGTTTAAATTAGATTTTTAAATACTAAAACCATTAATGTTTTATTTAAGTTATTCCTTCTTGAGGTCTCACATTTCTTAAATAGCAGTTAAAATTTTTTAAATCATAAGGAGTTGTGTACTTATAATGCCACCGTTAAGTTTTAAGGAGAATAAAACCAAATTCTTTCAGCCTGATATTTTTTTCTAGGTAGAGGTTCATAAAGTGACTTCTTCAGTGGAGTCTCAGAATGGAGGATTTCAATAGGATTTTAGTATGACGAAGCCACAAGTAGCAGTTGTGGTAGAAATAGCATGGATTGTTGGGGCACTGCTTTGTTCATGTAAAAATCTCAAAGTCATATTCATTATATCCTCCATGACTCTATTCATGTCCCTCATAATAAAATCTCCCCCACTCATCCTGCCATCAGAATAATACATGTTTGCTATCTTTAATGGAGTGCATTTGATTTCTGGTTCTGACCCCTCCTTGAGATATAACATAGACCAGTGCAAATAGGTGAAATTGAGAAGGTATCATTTAGCTTATGATGGTCAGATTTAGCCAATAAAAATACAAGACACTGTTCGATTTGAAATTTCAGAGAGACAGTGAGTACCTTCTTTCAGATGAATGTGTCCTAAATATTGCACAGGTATATGAATACTTATAAAAACAAAACAAAAACCACCCACAAGCATTTTGTGGTTGAGCTGCATCTCCAGCTTACCAGGGTCTCCTGTATTTTATCTGACAACACTTAATTCCTAAGAACTTGGGTGGAGGTGGCTGCCATTTAAAGGTCACCAGAGTTTTGCTGCAGATATTGATCGACAGTGTTTGCACAGTGATGTTTGATTGGCTCCCTTTGGAGAATTGAGTGTAAAGGAGATGGGGTATGTACTCAGCACCCTGGGCAGAGTTTCACAGGGATTTTTTTGTAGTCCAACCAAGGCCACACTGTTCAACATCCCCTTGGCATGCAGAGAAGGGAGCTGGGTGGGAAGGATGTGGGAAGCAGACCTGCTTGCATAGGACTAGAAGACTTCTGGGAGGAAAGGAATTAAAATCCCCCAGTGAATATTATTGGGGCACATGTCATATAACTAAAATATGAATAGTAGATTGAGATGGTCCTGACCAATGCCAGGGTCAGTAGGGAAAGACCCAGGGTCTTTCTTGGAAGGAAAATATTATGAGGATCCTGGAAATTTGGCTGGCGGCTTAGATCAATGGCAGGATTTCTGTCCGGTGTGTGCCACAGGCTAGAAATTCCCTCCTAGCAAAGGTGCTCTATGACAGTAACACAAAATATGTTGAGGTTGATCACGAGGCCGAGGTGTTCTATTTGTGTGTGTGTGCTTATAACGTGGAGAGAATAACATGTTTTTTTTTTTTTTTTTTTTTTTTTTTTTTTTTTTTTGATACAACACTCCTCTGGCAGATATTTGTGTCAGCAATTCTTGCCTCAGGAGAGTGACAAAGATAAAGGATGGGTCAAACTTGAAGTTTGGTGAGGTCAGGTTTCAAATTGCACCCACCATACTGGATCTCTCTGGGCCGCTGACCTTTGGCAATCAAGCCCTGGTGTTGGGTCTCACTTCTTTCCCTAAGTCTCTTTCTCAAGTGTTAATAGAAGCCCACATTCCCTTGCAATTTGCTCACCACTCCCTCTCCTCAGTCTTGGTTGAAAAAACATTTAGAACACTTTACTGATTCTCTTCCCCTGGAGACTGCTGGGCCAGCCCACACAAATAAAAGTTCAAGGAGTGGAAGCGGGAGAGGTGTGTGTGGTGGAGGTGAGTAGTGTCATAATTATGCAGTCAGCACAGTGAACTTCCTCTTAGTCTCATCCCCGGTCACTCCAACGCTGTGTATTTAAAACAGTTTGCATCTGACACATGAAGATATTCCAGATATGATAGTTTCCTTTCAGCTCTCAATTGGCAACTAACTGCCCTGCAGCCCATCAGCTAGCTTCATAACTAGAGAGGAGACATCAGGAAGAAAGAGATAGAAGAGAATATTTTTTTTTCTTTGCTTCTGAGGGCATTGTTAGCATTCTGGGCAGGCAGTATAGAATCTAGTAGGCCATGTGCTAACAGTGTGAGCTCCTAACTACCTGGTGATTTCAAAACTTCACCAACAAGAGAAGAAATCTGGACTAAATCAGTGTCTTTGAACTGTTGTAGCATATTAAGATCACCTGGGAAGTATCCAGAAAAATGTAGTGCTTGATGCCAGGGTGACCATAACATTTACGTTTGAACTAGGATGCTGCAAGAACCAAAGAGGGATCTAAAGATAATTAGTAGGCATCAATTGTTCCATAACAGGTCAAAAGGAACTTTTCTTAGGAGATTGGAATGTATTTTCTCCCTGTGAATTTCTGGGAATTACAATCTGATTGGATTCTTTGCACTGTGTCTAGTATGGCCTTGAATCTTTGGTACCCTGAAGCCAGTAGTTGGCTATGTGTGGGTAGCTATGTTGGGTATTTGTGTTTTGTCCAGTGACTATATAGACTGGAGGGAGGCAGAAAGAAGAAAACTCTGAGGACCGTTTAGCTTGATTTTCCTTTATTAGAAACCCATTTTGAAAGCATCATCTCTGGACTTATGTCCTACCCCAGAGAAAGTAGATTAAAAATGATTGTTTCCTCTGGAAGAACACGTTTACTTATCCCTGAATTCACGTCAGATTAGTGGACAGGGATTAATGGCACCTCCAGTTAGGGTGAACACCAGGAATCGCATGTGAAACTGCACACTGACCATATCACTGACCCAGCGTCTCAACATGGTGGGGCTTGCCCAGGGAAAGTCCCAAACAGCCAGCTCTTTCCAGTGATAGAAAACCACTCTTAATACTTAACTGGGACTTAACCTGGTCACACAGATTTTTCTTATTGTCTTTATTGATCTCCTCCAGGGCAATTGTCCTTTTAAAACACTCTGTAACTGATGTGCCCAGCAAAGGACCTATGCCACATCTGTGGTCTCTGAGTTGGTGCTACTTACTCATCCCTGTGTCATGCCATGTGATACCACTTGTGCACTGAGGTCATGGGATAAGGGTGAGTAATAGACAAAGGGCCTCGAGGGCACTGGCAAAAAGATATTATGAGACAATACAATTTCCTTTCTCTACAACACAAAATAAGGAGGACAGTTAACCAGTGGGGGAGAGGCAGAATTTAAGGATTTTACCTAGGAAAGGGTGGGGGAACTATGATGGGTCATTGCAACAAGCAATCAGAAACCAAACAGACGCAGCTGCAGAAGGCGTGGTAGGATCATTAGTTCTGGACTGTGAACTGTTAGTTATCAGTCTATAATAAGTAAAGAGAAAGAGAAAACTTAGGCTGTGTAGCAATTTAATATTACTGTGACCTCCAAGTGTGTATTTTTTTTTATTGGTGCATTATATTTGTACACGATGGTGGGATTTGTTACATATTTGTATATGCAAACAATATAATGATATAATTTGGACAATATCATTCCCCAGTATTTCCTCTTTCCTTCTCTTCCTCCCTTCTCTGGTCCTTTTCCCCCACTCTACTGATCTCCTTTCAGTTTTAACAACCGTCCCTCCCTATCTTTCTTTTTCCTTTTCTTTTCTGGCTTTCACATATGAGAGAAAACGTAGGACTCTTGAACTTCTGAGTATGGCTTATATTGTTTACCATAGTGTTCTCAGGTTCCATATATTTTCATGTAAATGACATTATTTCATTTTTATTTATGGATGAATAAAACTCCATTATATACGCAAATATTTTATATATATTCATTATATATATATATATATATATATATATATATATATATATATCTCCTTTATCCATTCATCTGTTCTTTAAAATTTATTTTATAATCTATTTTTTCTTGGCCTTTTAAAAATTTGTTCTTTTTAGACACATTATACATATGTGGAGTATGAGTGATTCTGATTAGGATCCATTCTTGTGGTTGTCCATGTTGTGGAGTTTCACTGGTGGTATTATTCATATATGAATAAAGGAAAGTTTTGCCTTTGTCTAATCCACTGAACCCCATTCTCCCCCTCCCTTGTTTTGTGTTTGCATCTGCATATCAGAGTGAACATTCAGCTTTTGGTTTTCTGGAATTGGCTTATGTCACTTAGCATGATAGTCTCCAGATCCCTTTACCAGCAAAAGTCACCTAGACTGATTCTATAGTTTGGCTATTGTGAATTGTGCTGCAATAAACATAGGTACGCCTGTATTGCTATATTATGATGACTTTGATTCTTTAGGATAAATACTGAAGAGTGGTATTGCTGGGTCAAGTGGTCTTTCCATTGTGAGTCTTTTGAGGAAACTCTGTACTGATTTCCATAGTGCTTGTACTAATTTACAGTCCTACAGCAGTGTAAAAGTGTTCCTTTTTCTCTACATCCTCTTCAGCATTTACTATTGTTTGTGTTCTTGATGTCTGCCATTCTGACTGGAATTAGAAGAAGTCTCAGGGTGGTTTTGATTTGCATTTCCCAAATTGCTGATGATGTTGAACATTTTTTCATATATTTGTTAGCCACTTGTATTTCTTATTTTGAGAAGTGTCTGTTTAGTTCATTTGCCCATTTATTAATTGGGATTTTTGTGTGGGTAAAGTTTTCCGAGTTCAGTGGAGGAAAATTAAATAATTTATATTCAGTTTCGATCCATGTGTGCAGGATTGGTTTAGGCTTTATGCAAGGGGATCTAGTGTTTCATAGGACAAATGGGAGCCCTGATCAGGGGAGTAGAAGAGGGAATGCTGAAAAATAAATGTGAGTGATCTACGAGAGTAGGTATTAATAAGCTGAGAAATGATTAGCTAGATATGGGTAACTTAGTTGTTTTAATATTGTATCCACTTTGATATCTATAGTGTGTATGGAGCTACAATTTTTTTTTTGTAGGGGTACCAGGGATTAAACTCTAGGGCACTTGACCACTGACACACCCCCAGTCCTATTTTGTATTTTATTTAGAGACAGGGTCTCACTGAATTGCTTAGTGCTTTGCTTTTGCTGAGGCTGGCTTTGAACTTGCAATCCTTCTGCCTTAGCCTCCTGAGCATCTGGGATTACAGGCATGTGCCACCATGCCCAGCTGGAGCTACAATTTGATTAATCAATATCCAGAGTGAGCTAAAGAGATCTTAACACATCCCTTAAGGGTTCCTAATGCAGAGCAGGCAATTACATTTTTAAAAGTACATGAAACAAACTCTGTAAAAATCTCATTGATTTAAAAAATAATGATTGGGAAAAGAATCAGCTTAAAATAGTGAACACTTGGAGTTATAAAACATCTTAAAAGAAATACATTTTAATTGCTTTCAAATTTATGTAGAATTGAATGTTCTAGGTTAACATTACACAGTAAAAATTCTGTTTTAATGAACAATAATTTTTTACAATCAGTATTATTCTTTATAGATAATATTCTTCTGGATAACCAAAATTTGGTAAACACAACAATTTCCCAATCCATTAAAATCAGTTTGGGATAGATTTGATCTTAATTAAAAAATTCCTTGACAATATATAATAACATTCTGTGTGAATATTCAGATAATTTACAAACATGAACAATAATATGTAAAATATTGAGACTAGCATAAAAACATTCAGAGTGTTCTACCAAATCATCTGAACAGCAGGTTTGGAAGAGGTGGCATTTAATAAGTTCTTTCTTTTCCCTTTTTGCAGGGCTGGGGATTTGAACCCAGACCCTCAATACTAGCCAAGCGCTCTACCACTGAGCTACACCCCCAGTTCTCAATGGGTTGCTTCTGTATTAGGATAAGTTAAGAAGTTAAGCCTCATAGGCTTGAATCTTTGGCTATGTGTTTGCTATGAATTTTGCACCCCACCCCCATTCATAGGTTAAAGCCCTAACTGCCAATGTATTTGGAGATATGGCCCTCAAGGAGGTAATTAAGATTAAATAAGTTTGTAAGGGTGGGCCCTAAGCCAATAGGACTGGTGTCTTTACAAGAAGGGAGAAAGACAACAGAACTTTTTTTTTTTCCTTTGTGAGTACACTAAAAAACAAACAAACAAACAAACAAAAGCTAGGGGAAAAAAAAAGCCAATGAGGACAGAGTGAGAATATGACCTTCTCAAGCCACATCAGTTCTGAACAACACGTTGGTCATCATCTGGGGATTTCTCTTCACCTTTGCTGGCTGACCTCTTAGATGGTTGAATTTACATTATAGCCTTAATTGCATTAATTGAACTTACTCTAGTTTAAAAGACCAGTGAAACTCTGGTTCTCAAGTCCCTTTCTTCCTGAATTTCTTTTTTAAAAAACTTTATTTTCCTCCTTTTTTATATTAAAAAAATCTACTTATAAACTTAAATAGGAATGAGAAAAAAATATTCACAGAAGTAGATGAAGAAGTAAGTTTCTTAAAGTTTCAAAATCTGTTGTATAATTTTCAATTGTTTCTTATATTTATTTTTTAACTTTACATTAAAGAAGCTGGCCTTCCTATGCTCTTGGAATTAGGCCCTGGTTTTTCCCAGAAAAGTGATTCAAATAGAGCTATTTTATGGCAATTTAGATGGGTAAGAGAAAAGCTTTTAACAACTCAAGAGTCTGTCAAACAAGAAGACATTGCCTAAATTCCTCTGGAAAAAAAATATTTTAATTTTATTATTACTTCTTATACATTTTGGGAAAATGCCATTATTGTGTACATTAACATTTTAAATTTGCACAAACAATTCTGTCATACCTTTTCTAGGCCCAACTAAGTGAAAGGTTCTGAACTGGAAATTATTATTCACACAGGAATCAATTACAGAAATACCTGAAATCTATTTCCTTAGAATATAATTCAATTAATTGCCCATTTGATAATTTGCTAATGCCCTTTTATTTATTAGACACCTATAGCATATGTAGCACTATGGAAAAGCACAATTAAAACCAAAATATGATATGACTAGAAACAGTTTAATGTAAGTCAATTTCCTTGCAAAGATTTTTAGGGCCAATAGGTGAATTTTGACATTTTTCATTAGAGAAATTCTTTACTTGAATTTATTTGTGATTCTTTTCTGCGCTTGACTCTTGGCCCCAAAGGCATATCATTTTGGCTTTGAATTTAATTTTACAAAATGATGTTTCCTAGCTCATCATAAACTAAGCATTCTATTTCTAAGGAAATCAACCATAGATCTCCATGTTTCAGTTCCTAAAACTTCCTTTAGGTGTCTCTGTTTCACATCTCATGGGCACCAATTGCTGCCCCTAGGAAAGACACTCTCTGGAGCTGGCTTCCTGACAAGCTGAATTTGTCCTCAAAGGACAAACAAGGCTCTTGGAAAACAGAATTTGACAAAGTTAATGAAAGAAAAATACAGATGATGGTATGCAGATACATCATAACTACTTCATAATATTTTTATAAGCCAAAACAAAACAAAAAAAAAACCCCAATCATCTCTACTGGGAAAATGTCCTTTTCTACTTAGCCTGCAGGCAATTCTGATGCATAATGCAAATTTAACACTATTTTGTTTTGTAGTACAACCTGCATTTTCATCAGAGGAGATTCATTCAAGTGGAAATGACAAAAATTATATCTACTAATATTTTTTTCAATCTATGACTAATCTTTTAAATGTAAAATGTCTAAAATATTGAGATGACTTTGCTTTATTATACTGATGCGTTTTGACTTACTGTGGGTTTATGTCCTGACTAACTCATCAAAATGGAAAATATTATAAGTCAATTAATGCATTTAAGACACTGAATCTACTGAACATTGTAGCGTAGCAACACAACACTCTATAGGGACCAGTGGTTCAGTATCCCAGGAGAGCACTGTACTGCAAATCACTAAGCTGGGAAAGACCAAAATTCAAAACTGGAAGTGAGATTTCTATTGAATGCACATCACTTTGGCACAATCATAAAGTTGGAAAATCTCAAGTCAAACCACTGTAAGTGGGGGGCCATCTCTACATGTATGCACTTGGCTGAGAAACTTACCAGAATGTGTAAGAGTGATTAGTTTGGGGAGGATATAGGACATTTGAAAATTTATTAGATTTATATGCTGTGAATTAAATATAGACATATATGCTGTGAATTAAATATAGACACCTTACCTGTTTTCTCTACAAAGTCCCAAAATGATATTGGAAAGAATACTACAGGTATGATCCAATGGACAAAGAAAACAAGAGAGGAAATTTAAAAAGTCACCAAAATTTTGGCAGATGGTGGAGAAAAGGGGAGAAATTCGAAAGGGAGCTTCCTGTAAGTGGGGGAAGACAAAAGGCGGAGGACTGGACTCCAGAAGGCATCAGACCCTTCAGAAGGAAAAGTCCAGGGTGGAGATAAAGCCCGAGGCTTGATAGAGGGTTGATGTGAAGAGGCTCATTCTCTGCAACACTGTCCAAACCACAGCCTCTCAACTGCTCCTTTCCCAGCCTCAGTAGAAAACAGAGGTTTGTTTCCAGAAAAATCAAGCCAGGAAAGTTTGGATTTGAGGACATCAGGAATAGTAGAATGGAAGAGGAGGTGGAAAGTTGATCAAAGAGGATTTAAATGAGCATGTAAACACAGTGTATTAAGGAACCTTAACCTCCGTTCCTCTTCAGCAAACAGATTGTGCGTAGTGGTGGCTTAAATCCCATGGGCAATATATTGGCAGATTTCTTTCACTTAAGTATTTGATTGACTCAAAAGCAAATACCTACACATTCTGATGTTTCCGGGTCCACAACACACTGAAATGAGGTGTTCTGCCATCCAGACAGAACCACCAATAACTTGTAAGTGTGAGTAGACAGCCCAGGAGCAGCAGACCTGGGAAGATGGTGTTTCACTTGAAGGTGAGAGATAAGAATAAGATGGAAGGAATTCAGAGGAAGTCAAGACAATATAGAGGCAGAATAAGACAATATGATAAATCTCCTTGGGGACCCAGGCAATATATTTTGCTCTTGAAGCAATAACAGGGAGGTATACAAAACTCCAGAGAAAGAAAAAGTCACAGGAAGTAAAACTATATTTAAAATAAGTGAATAATGCCTTCAAGAGACTCATATGATAGGAAAAGACATACACAGGCTGAAGGTAAAAGGTTGGGAAAAGTCATACCACTCACATGGCCCTCAGAAGCAAGCAGGAGTGGCCATACTCATATGGAATAAAATCAACTTCAAACCTAAGTTAATCAAGAAGGACAAAGAAGGTCACTATATACTGTTAAAAGGAACCATCCACCAACAAGACATAACAATCATCAATTTGTATGCACCAAACAATGGAGCTGCAACGTTCATAAAACAAACTCTCCTCAAGTTCAAGAGTCAAATAGACCACAACACAATAATTATGGGTGACTTCAACACACCGCTCTCGCCATTAGACAGATCCTCTAGACAAAAACTGAATAAAGAAACTATAAAACTCAACAGCACAATCAATAATCTAGACTTAACCGACATATATAGAATATATCAACCATCATCAAGTGGATACACGTTCTTCTCAGCAGCACATGGATCCTACTCAAAGATAGACCATATATTATGCCATAAGACAACTCTTAGTAAATATAAAGGCGTGGAGATAATACCATGCACCATATCTGACCATAATGGAATGAAATTGGAAATCAATGATAAGAGAAGGAAGGAAAAATCCTACATCACATGGAAAATGAACAATATGTTATTGAATGATCAATGGGTTATAGAAGACATAAAGGAGGAGATGAAAAAATTCTTAGAGTCAAATGATAACACAGACACAACATACCGGAATTTATGGGACACAATGAAAGCAGTTTTAAGAGGGAAATTCATTTCTTGGAGTTCTTACCTCAAAAAAAGAAAAAACCAACAAATAAATGAACTCACACAACACCTCAAAAATCTAGAAAAGGAAGAGCAAAACAACAGCAAATGTAGTAGAAGACAAGAAATAATTAAAATTAGAGCAGAAATCAATGAAATTGAAACAAAAGAAACCATTGAAAAAATAGATAAAACTAAAAGTTGGTTCTTTGAAAAAATAAATAAGATAGACAAGCCCTTAGCCACGCTAACGAAAAGAAGAAGAGAGAGAACTCAAATTACTAACATACGGGATGAAAAAGGCAATATCACAACAGACACTACAGAAATACAGAAGATAATTAGAAAGTATTTTGAAACCCTATATTCTAATAAAATAGAAGATAATGAAGATATCGATAAATTTCTTAAGGCATATGAATTGCCCAGATTGAGACAGGAAGACACACACAATTTAAACAGACCAATAACAAAAGAAGAAATAGAAGAAGCCATCAAAAGACTACCAACTAAGAAAAGCCCTGGACCAGATGGGTATACAGCGGAGTTCTACAAAACCTTCAAAGAAGAATTAATACCAATACTTTTCAAGCTATTTCAAGAAATAGAAAAAGAAGGAGCTCTTCCAAATTCATTCTATGAGGCCAACATCACTTTGATCCCAAAACCAGACAAAGATACTTCAAAGAAAGAAAACTACAGACCAATATCTCTAATGAACTTGGATGCAAAAATTCTCAATAAAATTCTGGCGAATCGAATACAAAAACATATCAGAAAACTTGTGCACCATGATCAAGTAGGATTCATTCCTGGGATGCAAGGATGGTTCAATATACGGAAATCAATAAATGCTATCCACCACATCAACAGACTTAAAGACAAGAACCACATGATCATCTCGATGGATGCAGAAAAAGCATTTGACAAAGTACAGCATCCCTTTATGTTCAAAACACTAGAAAAACTAGGGATAACAGGAACTTACCTCAACATTGTAAAAGCTATCTATGCTAAGCCTCAGGCTAGCATCATTCTGAATGGAGAAAAATTGAAGGCATTCCCTCTAAAATCTGGAACAAGACAGGGATGCCCTCTATCACCACTTCTATTCAATTTAGTTCTCGAAGTACTAGCCAGAGCAATTAGACAGACAAAAGAAATTAAAGGCATAAAAATAGGAAAAGAAGAAATTAAACTATCGCTATTTGCGGATGACATGATAATATACTTAACAGACCCAAAAGAGTCTACAAAGAAGCTGCTAGAGTTAATAAATGAATTCAGCAAAGTGGCAGGTTATAAAATCAACACGCATAAATCAAAGGCATTCCTATATATCAGCAACAAAACTTCTGAAATGGAAATAAGGAAAACCACTCCATTCACAATATCCTCAAAGAAAATAAGATACTTGGGTATCAACCTAACAAAAGAGGTGAAAGATTTATACAATGAAAACTACAGAACCCTAAAGAGAGAGATAGAAGAAGATCTCAGAAGATGGAAAAATGTACCCTGTTCATGGATAGGCAGAACTAACATCATCAAAATGGCGATATTACCCAAAGTTCTCTATAGGTTTAATGCGATGCCAATCAAAATACCAACGGCATTTCTTGTAGAAATAGACAAAGCAATCATGAAATTCATATGGAAAAACAAAAGACCCAGAATAGCAAAAGCAATTCTAAGCAGGAAGTGTGAATCTGGAGGTATAGCGATACCAGAGGTCAAACTGTACTACAAAGCAATAGTAACAAAAACAGCATGGTACTGGTACCAAAACAGGCGGGTGGACCAATGGTACAGAATAGAAGACACAGAGACTAATCCACAAAGTTACAACTATCTTATATTTGATAAAGGGGCTAAAAGCATGCAATGGAGGAAGGATAGCATCTTCAACAAATGGTGCTGGGAAAATTGGAAATCCATATGCAACAAAATGAAATTGAATCCCTTTCTCTCGCCATCCACAAAAATTAACTCAAAATGGATCAGGGAGCTAGATATCAAATCAGAGACACTGCGTCTGATAGAAGAAAAAGTTGGCTACGATCTACAAATTGTGGGGTCGGGCTCCAAATTCCTTAATAGGACACCCATAGCCCAAGAGTTAACAACCAGAATAAACAAATGGGACTTACTTAAACTAAAAAGTTTTTTCTCAGCAAGAGAAACAATAAAAGAGGTAAATAGAGAGCCTACATCCTGGGAACAAATCTTTACCCCCCACACCTCTGATAGAGCCCTAATATCCAGAATGTACAAAGAACTCAAAAAATTAAATAATAAGATAACAAATAACCCAATTAACAAATGGGCCAAGGACCTCAACAGACACTTCTCAGAGGAGGACATACAATCAATCAACAAGTTCATGAAAAAATGCTCACCATCTCTAGCAATCAGAGAAATGCAAATCAAAACCACCCTAAGATACCATCTCACTCCAGTAAGATTGGCAGCCATTATGAAGTCAAACAACAACAAGTGTTGGCGGGGATGTGGGGAAAAAGGTACACTTGTACACTGCTGGTGGGGCTGCAAAATGGTGAGGCCAATTTGGAAAGCAGTATGGAGATTCCTGGGAAAGCTGGGAATGGAACCACCATTTGACCCAGCTATTGCACTTCTCGGACTATTCCCTGAGGACCTTAAAAGAGCGCACTATAGGGATACGGCTGCATCAATGATTATAGCGGCACAATTCACAATAGCTAGACTGTGGAACCAACCTAGATGCCCTTCAATAGATGAATGGATAAAGAAAATGTGGCATCTATACACAATGGAATATTATGCAGCACTAAGAAATGACAAAATCATAGAATTTGCAGGGAAATGGATGGCATTAGAGCAGATTATGCTAAGTGAAGCTAGCCAAGCCCTAAAAAACAAATGCCAAATGTCTGCTTTGATATAAAGAGAACAACTAAGAACAGAACAGGAAGGAAGAGCATGTGGAAAAGACTACAGTAAACAAAGACGAATGGGGGGAGAGAAACGGAGAGAGAAGGGAAAGCATATGGAAATGGTAGGAGACCTTAAAGGATACATAAAATTACAAGAGGCTATGAGGGGCAAGGGGGAGGGAAAAAAAAGGGAGAGAATTGAACAACAGCAGGGGAGATAGAGAGGGAAGATGGGAGGGGAGGGGAGGGGAGGGGGGATAGTAGGGGATAGGAAAGGTAGCAGAATACAACAGTCACTAATATGGCATTATGTAAAAATGTGAATATGTAACAGATGTGATTCTGCAATCTATATTTGGGGTGAAAATGGGAGTTCAAAACACAATTTGAGTCTAATGTATGAAAGATGATATATCATGAGCTCTGTAATGCTTTAAATAATCAATAAAAAAAAATAAGTGAATAAAATAACTGTAATAGAAATGTGAAAAAGTGAGGAGCATCCCCCAAATTAGAACAAAGGAGAAAGATCTAGAAAATATTTTTAAAAATTAGGGGACAAACCAAAGGCAAAACATTCAACTATTAGGCCTTAAGAGAGAGAGAGAGAGAGAGAGAGAGAGAGAGAGAGAGAGAGAGAGAGAGAACAAAGAGCAAAAAAGGGAGGAAAAAATCTTAAAGAAATAATGTGGAGAAACTTCTGAGTATTTGAAAGCTTTGAATTTATGAGTTCAAAGAGTCCTCTGAATACCCACAAATGAACAAGCAAATCTACATCAGCACGAACATCACAGCATAGCAAAACCCCAAGGACGAGGAGATGATCCAGAAGCAGCCAGACAGAAGTAATAGGTCACATTCAAACAATGGAGGAGTCCCTTCAAAAGTGTGAGGAAGGATGAATTGTACCCCAGACTTCCATACTCAGCCAGGACATCGATCAATTGTGAATATACCGTAACAATTTTACATCTGTGGGATTTCAGAAAGTGTCTGTTCTGGGCATCCATTCTTGGGATGTACCACACAAAGAGGAGAGAGGGAGAGGGGTAAGGGAGGGTGGGCACTGTGTCCACAGGGGCCATAGGAGGACAGGAGAGAGATGATGAAACTCTACTGGTACAAGGAAGTCCCAGAATGACAGTTGAGTAAGAGATATAAGCATAACCAGTCCATATTAAATAATCCAGTCTAGAGACTTCAAGTGGTATGTTTCCAAACTAAAAGCAGAACGGACATATTACCTGGTGTGCATTTTACAGCCCCAAGTTATACTTCTAGGAAGTCCAAATCAGGGATGTAATCAAGGCACTACTTTTGTCTCCCCTGGTCCCTTTTCAATTTTTTGATGGAGGGAACTTCCCCCTTTTCTTATGAACAAATTCTCAAGAAGCCTATGTAGGTACTTGGCTCTGTTAAAAAAGAAAAAAGCTGTCCTGCTTCTTTCCCTTCTTTGGGGTGTAGATTGCCTCTCCTGGCCTCTCCTGCAGTTAGCTGTGGCTGTAGAACCTGGCTCTGGCCAATAGAACATAAGGGGAGCCTGGCTCAAAAGTATCCCCAATACAAGATGCTTCATACCTTTCTCCTTCTCCCCCATTCACAAGGAGATGAAGTTGGTGGCCCAGAAGGCTATGTGTGGAGGGTGGTGGAGCCATAAGATAAAGACACTGGGTTCCTTAATCACCTCACAGTACTGTCAACACAGCAGCCAATAGTCACGAACAGACTTTTCATATGGTCAAAAAACAAACCCCAGGTGTCATGCCACAGCAAAACAGTCAGCAAATCTGGAGACTTGGAAGGCAGACCATGCTTTTAGTCAACCTATAACTTTGGAGTAAGGCTGGGCAAAGTTAGAGTAATTACCATGTGTTTTCAGCAGAGTCTTTCTAGAAAGACATAACTCAGAAAAGAATGGGCTATTTTGAAAATGAATAGAAAGACCAGGACTTTGGCCCCAGAATTTGAGAAGCTCTCAATATTTAAATTAGGATATCCAGGCTATAAATAAAATTTTGCATTTTACATCCAATCTCCACCCCCACCCCCACCTGAGGTAGACCACCTGTTTTCTGTGGGAGAGGGGCAGATGATATTTCTATCTGCATTTTTCATACATCTGCCATTTGAAAGTAGTTATTACTGATGCTCTAGGAATGGAATTCTGAAAGGGGTGGGTGGGGAAAAAGTGGGTGGGGATTTTATACCAGGTCTGATAACCATTGTAAGATGGGCAGATGTTTGGAGCTGGTTTTCTGCTTTGGGTTGCTTTGGTGACTCCTTAAGGGCCCCCATGCTGGTTCATCTGACTGTAATGTCTGTGGAGTAGGCAGACCTCTCCTACTCCAGTAGGCTGTCCCTCAGTCCCTAATTTAGGACCCACTCTCCCTGCTGTCTCTTTGTGTAAAAGATTCATTACCCATCCAGAGAAACCTTTGTGACAAGGCTAAACATGGCCCCAGGCTAGCTCTCTGAAGTCCTCAGGCCTCTAACAAATACTTTATTGCTCAAACAGCTCAGCAACTTCCCCTCCTGCCCCCTGGTAATCCTGTTAAATGCCAGTCCTCCCATCTCTCAGCTTCAGGAAACTTATCTTAAGTTCTCCAAGTTGTGTCAGTGAAACCCTTTTGGCAAAAAGTAGCACCCTTTCCCTTTCCTCAGAGAAGGTGAAACAGCCTCATGCACAGGTTCACATATGTCACACACATGCGCACACACACACCTCTTCTCAAGTCCTGTGGTCATCTTCAACCTCTGGTCTGTTTTATGTCCTCTTGTGTTTTGGTACTTCCTGACTGGTTCTTGGATAGCTCCCTGAAAATTTTCCATTTGAGTCTGATAATTCTCTTTGGAATTTCATTTTTAATGTATTGTAATAATAACCGAAATTTTCATTTAATATTAAAGAGGAAATATTCACTGTTTCACCCATTATTTTCACTTTTAACACCGAATGTGCAGGGTTGTCTCCCACGCTGACCTGTTGTCCAATACTCTGGACATCAAATGTGCACCCCACAATTCAGTTATAGCCCTCACTACTAAGAGTTGATGCATATTCCAAAGGTTAAAGGCTTAGTCTCACAGATTGCCCCCTCCCATTGTTTCCTAAAAGAAAATAGTGGATTCCCAAGCTATCCACAACTTTGGTTCAACTTGGCTACAAACGGGGGGGTTTTTACAACCCCCTCATCATGTCTGATGATTTGCTAAGACAGCTTACAAAATTCAGGAAAATACTTTTTTTTTAACTAGTTAATTAGAAAGGGTGTGATAAGGATACCAATGAACAGTTGGATGAACAGGCACATGAGGGAAGATCTGGAAGGTTCTTGAGGACAGGCACTGCTACTCTCATGGAGTTGGAGTGTGCCACCCTCTCAAGCTCACGTGTTCACCCAACCTGAAAGTTCCTGAACCCTATCTTTCAGGAGTTTTTATGAGGTTTTATCATACAGGTGTGACCAACCAACTGAATCTCTAGCCCCTCTCCCAACTTGGATATAGGGGTCTGGCTGAAAGTTCTAGTCTTGCCTGGGTGTTTCTGGAAACTAACTCTGTATTGAGGCTGCCTAGGAGTCCACCAAGGAATGACCAATTAGAACGAACACATGTTACCACCCAGGGAATTCCAAGTGATTTACACATTCCAAGTGTGTGTGTGTATGTGTGTGTGTGTGTGTGTGTGTGTGTGTGTGTGTTTGTGTTCAAATATCCCATTATGTTGTATTAGAAAACATTTTATAATTCTGTTAAAATGTTAGGGGAGAATTAGTTATATGCACAAAGAAACCAACAATATGTTAGGAACATTAAAAATGAAGCAGTTTAAAAATCCCACATGAAAAGTTGAATAAATAAGGAAATTAACTGCCATCTCTCCACCCCCCTCCCCTCAAACTCCAGGAGAAGCTACTCCTTGACCCAGGACTCAGTGTGTGAGTAATGGGAACAGGCCAGGTAGCCCTGGACAGACTTAGCAGGTCAATGTCCTCTACTCTAAAGAAGCATGAAGGAGATGAACTGAAAAGGACAAAACAAAGCCTATTCCAAAATATTAAAAATGGCTGAACAAAATGCATTCCTCACTGTAGCTGGTAAATTTATTCTTAAAGGAAAAGTCTAGACATGGTTAATGAGTTCTTTGTCCGTTCTATTTCTAAAATTAGAAACCTCACCTTCCATCCGGACCCTTTTCTCTGGCTCATCTTCCTGACATCTCACCGCCCATCTTTCGCAGGTTCCCTGGCTGCTTTTCAAGTGCCCTGGCTGACAGCCTGGAACACCAAAATTTGGAATGGTGCATCCAGGTTGTCACCTTAATCCCGAAATACGTTATAACCCATATGCAGGAAGAACATAAGAATGTTCAAAAATAAGAGAGGCGTTGCGTTATCTGCGAAACTTCCCCACCTTCTCCACTTGTAGGGAAGATGTGTGTAGTATCACAGGTTTTCTATCCATCAGAACAAGAATCGGTGTCACTGGGTTCTCTGTTCACTCAGGCAGTCACGTGCTTCACTTTGGTGGCTGTGTCACTGTTATGGCATCTCCCAAGCTGTGGTCCATCTATGTGGTCATCTGCTAGTGGTCCATTTCTTACAGAAAGAGAGCTCCTTAAGATGAAAGGGCTTATGCATCTTTGTGTCTCCACATCTAAGAACAATACCCAGAACACAGGATTCAATATACATTGAATGAGTAAATCAACTACAGTGATTTTGATTGATTTGCATTTATTCATATTTTGAATCTTGTTTGTGTGTGTCTGTTTCTTCATCCTGAGTGTGAGTCTGACAGTTTATGAATCTTGCCTTTCTGAGTCCAGTAGCCTCAGCATTTAACCTAATGCCTAGTACCCAACTTATCATGGTCACACAGTTAATGTTTGTAAAATGAAGAAACAAATGCATTAATTTCTGAGCTCCTTTTGCAAGAAGCTCCTTGGGTAGTTTGTGTTACCTGTCTTCATTTTCAGGGTCTTGACAATGTAGTTGAAATATTTAAAAAAAATAGTTTATGCAGTCATTTCTCTGCCACCATCTCCACCACCTTCTGAAATACCAATTTTATTTCTAAAGATAATAATGTTTGCTTTTTCCCTTCTTCTTCTTTTCTCTAAGGCAACCCTGCTCTTGAATGAAGACCATGTTTTACAAATGCAGTTAGGATAAGCCTTTTATAGAACTGGTACTTGGTCTTGTAAGCCCCAGCTGCTTTGTCCCATCAGTGTTATTGGTGTTGGATGACTTAATGAAAATACCTGAGGCTTAGAGATAAAAGGACTCAAGGAACAAGGTTATTATGTGGACTTCCTTCCTGAAAAATAGATAAAATATTAGCATTTTCAAAGTCTTACATGCACACAAGTGTGTGCTCTTGTTTTACCTCTGGCTCAGTACTGCTTGATACCAGAAGTGTATCCAATTCCCACTTTTAGGCAAAAAAGACAAATCATTCTCTGTTCACAAGGCAGATCAAGTATCCACAGATGAGCTCTGTTGTTAACCAGGAAACCACCATGGAGCCCACAGTCTACTTCTATGTGCAAAATACAAAAACTTGGAAGATGAATTTTAAAAATCAGACTGTTAGGCATAGTCGGAAATTTAGTTTGCCCCCACATGGAAGAAAAAAGAAATTACATTGCAGAGCAGGAGAAAGGAAAAAAAAATAAATTAACTTCTCAAATCTGGTTAAATCTCGTGCTCAATTATGCGACAGAATAAAATGACACGAGTGTATTAGCGACAGCAGAGAAAAAAAGGCTTTTCAAATTCAGTTTTTCACGAGAGTAATTTAGGAAGTGTACCATGAGTCATTAAATACAGAACGTCATAAACGTCAACGTGAGTTGTAGTACGCTTTTGTTTGGTTCACAGAGTGACAGCGCATTCCTTAAACCTGAAGAAGCAGCATTTAGGGGCTGTAAAGGAAGAGGTGCCCTAGTGATCCCTTGGAACAGGCATGATTCTAGGGGAAGGCCTCACCAAAGCAGCCTTCAACCATCTTGCTGGGGAGTCCCAGAGGAGAGGAAACCTTCATTTGCAGCCTGATGAATGAAGTGATACAAAGAACCCTCTTGTGAGCCAGCTACCCTCCTTCAGTTGATAAAAGAAAAGGCCTTTGGGCAGGAGCCATGTGTGGGTATGGGATGATTTGGAGCTGGGAGCCAGAGGGAGGAGCCAAGCTTGACTCATCAGGCTGTGACCAGGTGAAGGTAAGCCAAGCACACTGTGAGATCCCATTCCTGATTATGGCATTGGGATGGAGGGATAAGAGAAGAGGATTCCTCCTCCCCTTGCCTCTGCTAGCCTGCAAAGTCCTGTGGTGTGATCCCTTGGTTTGAAGATCTCATCAACTCCAGAGTTTTAAAAAACAGAAAAATGAACTATAGCTATAAAATTCCAAGAGAAAAAAAAATTTTATGCTTCCACATTTGTTGACTATGTCTTGAACCCAGTACAGTAAGACCAATTTAGCCTCTTTCCAGATACTTCTAATTTTTTTTCCTCCCTTAAGTTCATTTTGCCTGCCTAGTGCCACATGCCTTGCCCTTGGGATAAAGCATCTCTCTGCCCCTCATGGTTCTTGGGTACAAGTGTCCTCTGGTCTTGGCATAGCTCTATTTCACAGACTTTTCATTTGTAGCCGAATAGTTTCTTTGAAAATCAGCCACAGTTTGTCTCTCCTCTAAGCCTTTGCTTCTTAATATATCTTCATCTGGACTTTCATTTGTATCTTGAGGCTTAGTCACAGACAGTGGGGCTCTAGGTTTGAGTTGTCCTTCTCCCCAGTTTTGCTCAGCCACTCCAGCTCACAGAATGGCCCATGGCTCCAGATCCAGATACTTCCATCTGTCCCCTGAGACAGTCAAGTGTGCCCTTCTTGGCTACTGGAGGTTCCCAACTGTGACCACATCTCCTTGACCATCGGGTCCCCTATTGTGTGCATCTCAGGGTTTTATTTGCTTATATGGAAATTTTTTATGTTGTATGATAATATCTGTGTTGTTCTCTTACCCCCACCTGACAGAAAAACCACTACTAGTTTCTCTGTCACATCAGGGATGATACTGGGCATCCTGTCCTCAGACATGAACTGGTAATCTTGGTGGTGCCCCTCTGCTTGCATGACCTCTGCTCAGATATGAAGTGCACACACACAGCTGGATCATGGTGGCATGGGAGTCAGTAGGATGATCCACTGCTGACTTTGTGTCAGATATTCTAAGATGGGCTGGGACAGAGGAGAATTTCCAGTTAGGAAAAACATAAGGTAATGATTCACCATTCTTCTTTATTTAATGAGGTAGGATATATTTAAACATGACACCTAGTTTATGATATTATTTTTTACTTAGTTTTTTTTATTCAATTATTCATTCATGAATTCATCTGTCAACCTTAAGGTTTATTCTGTGT
This sequence comes from Spermophilus citellus, assembly GCF_964194105.1. Classification (NCBI taxonomy): domain Eukaryota; kingdom Metazoa; phylum Chordata; class Mammalia; order Rodentia; family Sciuridae; genus Spermophilus; species Spermophilus citellus. The sequence continues at coordinate 137,713,819 of NC_138189.1, read as the reverse complement.
AAATAAATTTAGTAGGGCTGTGTACTGATTGTCTATTGCCACAATAATGCTACATAGCATCAATCAGAAAAACCTCAGTAACATACAACAGTAAACATTTATTTAACTCAGGTTTCAAATAGTTTTTTTTTTTTTTTTATTTGACTTGGCAAGTCTCCGTTGATCTCAGCTGAGCTTACTCATCTGTGGACCTTGGCTAGAACAGGAAGACCACCTGAACCTCTGCCCTGTGGTCTTTCCCTCTTCAGCCGGCTATCCTGGCCTTGATCACAGATGGAGAAAATCCAAGTCAGGAAAGTAGAAAACAAGACCCCTTGAGGAGCTGCCTTAGAACCGGTACAAAGTTGCTTCTGTGCTATTTGAAAATAAAAATCAAAAGGCCAGCCTGCATGCAATATGGGGGTGGAGCCGATGGGGAATAATTCCCAGATCCTTAGAGGAAAAATTGCAAAATCTCATGGCAAAGGACATGGGAGTCCATTTGGACCAATATAATCACTGTACCATGAGGAGTCAGGCAAATGCAAGTTAGGATACACTGTGATAAGAACTATTTCTAAAATGTCTATGTGTACAGTGGTAAATGAGAAGTATGTTTACAATGTTCTTCTACCTTCATTAAATTGCTTCTAAAGGAACATAGAGACACACTTGCTGTGGGAGGCCCAAGTGATCTCATGACCTGCCTGGGACAGTCTTTCCAAAGCTGTGGGGCTGTGCGGTTTGGAGGTCAGGTCCTGTCTGCAGAAGTCATGTGAATGGATGTGCTGTTTCTCTGGCAAATAAGATGGTATCTGGCAACTAAGCTCATATGTCAAACCCCAGATGTCTTCTCTGGTCTTCAGGGAAGTGCTTTTAAGGGTTACTTTTTGTTTTTGGAGACAGTATTGGATACTAAGTTTCATTTTAGTTTTTCATGATGCATTTGTCACTTGGTCTCAATAGATTTCTGAGTCTTGCATCTGTGTCTGATTTAGACTACTGTCAACTCCCAAGGCACAAGTGGCTGCCTGCTGTATTTTTTGGAATTTAGTAAATGCTGGCTATGGGTTCAGATCAATGAATCTCACACTTTCTCATCTGGCAATCCTGCAAAAGCCAATTGCTATTTACCTTTGGGTGTTGTTAAAGGAAAAGATACAATTAGAACTTTTCTACTGAAGGCCCTTTGGATATTGCCATAGCCCTTAGCAATGGAGATGAAGAAGTGAAGGGAAACCGAAATGCCTACTCATGGGAGGGAAGCCGCTAAGCCTGAAGAGGTGTTCTGAACTCTTGAGTTACTATCTGCTTGCCCCTTTTGAACTCCTATAGTATACAATCTTGAGAAGAAATAAAGAACATTCTAGCTATAAGGTCTCCTGTTACTGTAATGATATTGCAGTGTTTTCTCTAGAAATATTTAAGAATAAGATAGAAACACTCATTATTGTTAGACTAGATGAATTTTGTAATGTCATGTACCAGAAAACATTTTTTGAGATTATCAGTGTTCCTTGAGTCTTTGTTTTGACACACATACCCCCCACCACGACCACCCTGATTTAAGACCAGTTTCTTAACAAAGGGTAAATATGCATTTGTGTACTTATGCATGACACTCAGATGGAGATATTTAATTAAAATGCAACAGGGTCACCGAGATGACAAAACATCTTGCACCACATCTACCATTTTCTACGGGTATGGTAGAGGTGTCCTGACTTGAGCATTCAAATGGAATAACTTATAGAAAATTGCTTTTCACATGAACCAGCTTAGAAGAGATGGAGGAATTGTCAAGAAAGTACAAGTGTTTGTCAGGAGCGATGCTACAGATCAGTGAAGCATAAGTGCAGGAAGGTATATAACATAGAAGTGGAGGATCCTCAGGGGGTGGTGTACCTTGTGCCATTTACCTGACTCAATGTAAAATTCATAAGAAGTGACAACCTGCCTCTCTCCCTCCCTCTTTCCTTCCCACCCCCTTTTCCCTTTTGTTACCAGAGATTGAACCCAGGGGTGCTTAACCACTGGGCCACATCCACAGCCCTTTTTATTTTTATTTTTGTAAATTTAGCAGAGGCTGTCTTTGAAATCACAATCCTCCTGCCTCAGCTTTCAGAGCTTTGGGATTACAGGTATGTGCCACTGCACCCAAGAAAAGTTCTCTAGTCCAGAAATATTTCCACTATTACTAAAGTGGCTGTGATTCTCAATGTGCCTGGGATGAGCCTGTTTTATACCTGGTGTCCTGGCATAATTATTAACCTTCACTTTCAGAAGTGACCCAGTTAAGCATCCTGATGGTCTGTGTGGGGGAAACAACATCATCTTTTATATCATATAGGCTTTTCAGTATCCAAAATTACTTATTCTTTCTTCATAGAAGTATTGCACAGAAGTCCAAAGCCTGAACTAAAAAGAAAAAAGAGGGGAAAAAAGGGAAAAAAAATTACTATCTACGAAAACAATTAACAAGACAGGTTTGATGAGTGTAAAGGAGATAATGAAAGAGAGAGACTTTGAAAGGAAGATCAAAAGCAGATGCCACTCATCTTTTTCTAGTGCCAGAGCCAATTTCCACTGTGAATATTGTTCACCTTGCAAATGGTTTTGGGGACAACAGAATGTTTATTGCTTGACTGTTTCAATGAAGACATAAGTACTTCCTCATTTTCTATGCTGAAAAAGCTAGAACTAGTTTAAAAGTATTACCAAGGCATTGGGACTTTTTTCTTTAATTTTTTTCTTCCATGTCTTCATTGATTAATGTCTTGCCCTTTCAACATGATTTCACATATATTTATAATTTAAATTAATTTTGCAGCCCCCCCATCCTTATCTTGTTCATACAATTTATGTTGAAAAGCTTATACTGTTTGACCTGTAAATTTTCTCACAGTTAACTTGTTTCCTGGTACCTCTGCCCGGTGAATCTCCTAGCTCCAAAGGTTTGGTCAGTCAGTAGGTAGAGGTATTCTCTTTCATCAAGGGGCCGATATTGCCTAGTTGAGCTTCTCTTTGTGACATTAACAGCTATGGATGCTCATTGCCTTATACAGACATCAGTGAACTACAGTCTGTGAGACAAACCAGGCCCAACTCCCATTTTGATAAATAAACTACTGCCAGAATGCATCAATACCATTCAATTCTGTATTAGCCATGGCTTCTTTTGCTGCAAAAGTGGAACAAAGAACCTGTGACAGGGATCATATGCCCTACATAGCCCAAAATATTTACCATCTCCTCTTTGCAGAAGAGTTTTTTTGGCCCCTGGTCTAATCCATTCATTGGAAGTTTCAAAATGGCAACATTCTACTTCTAAATATGTGTGTATATAAGTTCAATAAAATATCTCCTGAGTCAATAGTGATACTTTCAATTTTGATGTAGGATTACAGAGGTTTTACTTAAACTATTCTAGTTAAACTCTTCAACAAAAAAGAGATGCTTCTTGAGGATTCAAGCATGACTATGATAATTCATAATTATTTATTTGCTCAATTGAAAAGAATGATCCAGTAATATCAATACTGTCACTACAAGTATGATGACAAAAATTGTTAAAAGTTTTTACAGATGATATCATTCTTGTACATACTTGGTTCTCCACCTTTTGAGTCCAGCCATGCCCTTAATGACTTTCTGCTCACCAGACCTGTCCATTCTGATAGACAGTGGTTGGAATGTCCAATTATAATAGTGAATTCATCTATTTCTCTTTGCAATTCTATCAGTTTTTGTCTCATATTTTGATGCTCTGTTGGCACATGCATCTTGAGGATTGCTGTGTCTTCATAGAGCATTGACTCCTTTATCATAATGAAGTCCTCTTTATCCTTCATGACTTTCCTTGCTCTGAGTCTGTTCTGTCTGAAATTAATATAGTCACTCCTGATTTCTTTCAGTTCAGTGTTAGCCTAAAATATCCTTCCCCATCCCTTTATTTTTAATGTATATATGTTTTTGTATTTAAAGTGGGTTTCCTGTAGACAATATATAGTTGTCTGCTTTTTGCTCCACTCTGATTATCTTTAGAACCAGTGATGTTTAGATAGTTTATTGATGTAGTTGAACTAATATCCATCATATTTGTTGGCTATGAGGGTTTTTTAAAAATAATTTTCTACTCTTGTAGTTTTCATTATAATTACATTTTTCTCAATTCTTAGCATACAAATCTACTTTTTTAAACTTTTTAAAGTGGTTGTCTTAGAGTTTGCAACTTATATTTACAATTAACTCAAGTCCACTTTTAAGCAACACTATATGAACTGCCATATGGTGTAAGTTACAATTATTCAACTGTGCTAATTGCTAATTTTTATGCATTGCAGATACTGACAATGCATAAAAATGGATTTGGCCATGTTTCAACAAAATTTTACTAATAACAATAGACGGTAGACTGATGGACCTCTGAGTTATACTCAAGGTGCTAAAGGAATTTCCTTTTAAATACATTTTTATGGGAAATTTCAAACATATGCAAAGTAACCAAAAGAGTTTAATAAATTCCCTTGTATCATTAGCCATTATCCATAATAAGGAAACTTCTGTTATTCTTGTTTCATTAATACCTCCATTTACCTTCTCTTGATTTTTTTATAGATATTTTTGGGTAAAAATTACATACACCCAAGTGCCCAGGTCTTAGTCATATAATTTGAAGAAATAGCTCATTTTGTGTCACTCATTTCCCTACCATGGTAGAATACAGTGTAGCCTATCGGTGACACTCTGGTGTTGGCCAACCATGATCCTTTGTCTGCTTTCTTAGTAAAAAGTTGGTGAGAAGTTATTAGAATATACGTAAAGGTATCTTAGCTTAGAATTTAAGGTGGAAAGAGCCACTGTTAGGAATCCCAGAAGAGGACATTATAGCCTTGATCAAAATCCTTGGAAGCAATTGTAGCCCCATCTGGCAGGCAGCAGTTGATCATTAGGTTGGCTGATGGTACAGCTTTAACCTGTCATGACCTTGGATATGGGCTTCTGATTTGGTCTAACAGATAACTGCTTCAAAGATATCAATGTTATTCTGCTTTCACTTAGTGAAGATTGACTCAATTAAAGGCAGGCCAATCATTTATTTGATTTGTAGTGAAAGCCACTAAATTTGGTGCACAGTGAATTTTGGAAAGTTGAGCATTAGGAGAAATGCAAATGAGATCAAGATGTTTGGCTGCAGTTCAAATGGTGAGGTATCCAAGTTGTGCAGGCAGTCTATCTTTCATTCAGTTCTGAGATTCTGTGTCATCTAAGCAGGGCAAAAGTCCTCTTAGCTTGGGCTCTCATTCAGTTAAATTCAGTTTGTTTGCTTATTCATTCATTAATTCATCTAATATATATTTTTAGCATGTGGCAAAAGTGAATGAAATGTAGGGAACTGGAGGTTTCACTCCAAGGGCTGTAAAGACAGGAGGGCTTGGGGTTTGGGGAGGAGTAAGGAGATGGCATTTTATTAGGAATATACAGAACTGAGTGGAGATGGGGCTGGTTGATAAAGGTTGACCATTGAATGTCTTGCTGACTTATGGAGACTGGCAAAAACTTAGAAAAGGATGCATGATGAGATTAGTTCTGATTGTCTCCTGGGCATATCAGGTGGGGTGAGTTGGTGGAGAATAGGGAGGACTTCACCAAAAAGTCCCTTTGCATATATTATTTTAGGTTAAAAACTCTCATAATACCTTTCATAGACAAATGCACACAAGTATTTTAGATAACAAAGAAATTTTAGACTTAAAAAGTTATTCTTTTTTTTAACCTTTTATTATGCAATGTAGGAAACTGAAATGCAGGGACATTGTTTCAATTTCCCTGAACAAAGTAGAATAAGAACCTAGTAAAATAACCCTGAGCCTAGTTCTCATTCCACTGTATCAAGTAGATGAAGATTGAACAGAGTTATAAAGTAGAAGGGATAAAGGGTTGTTTTTGCTTTAGGGGTAGTAGGGTAAATGTTCTCTAACAAGGTGATAGAAGTAAAAGGGTCCTTTCTCTGGCCTTCTGAAATCCTAACTCAACCATGTACAGGCATAGAAGAGGAAAGTATCTTGACATGCACAATGGAACAAAAGATACAGGAGAGATGTGGCTCAGTAAGAATCTAAGCAGAATTTGGGGCCCAACCCCACAGTATATAGCCAACTTTTCTTCTATCAGACGCTGTGTCTCTGATTTGATATCAAGCTCCTTGATCCATTTTGAGTTAACTTTTGTGCATGGCGAGAGAAAGGGATTCAGTTTCATTTTGATGCATATGGATTTCCAGTTTTCCCAGCACCATTTGTTGAAGATGCTATCCTTCCTCCATCGCATGCTTTTAGCCCCTTTATCAAATATAAGATAGTTGTAGTTTTGTGGATTGGTTTCTGTGTCCTCTATTCTGTACCATTGGTCCACCTGCCTGTTTTGGTACCAGTACCATGCTGTTTTTGTTACTATTGCTCTGAAGTATAGTTTGACCTCTGGTATCGCTATACCGCCTGATTCACACTTCCTGCTTAGCATTGTTTTTGCTATTCTGGGTCTTTTGTTTTTCCATATGAATTTCATGATTGCTTTATCTATTTCTACAAGAAATGCCGTTGGTATTTTGATTGGCATTGCATTAAACCTATAGAGAACTTTTGGTAATATCTCCATTTTGATGATGTTAGTTCTGCCTATCCATGAACAGGGTATATTTTTCCATCTTCTACGATCTTCTTCTATTTCTCTCTTTAGGGTTCTGTAGTTTTCATTGTATAAGTCTTTCACCTCTTTTGTTAGGTTGATTCCCAAGTTTTTTTTTTTTTTTGAGGATATTGTGAATGGAGTGTTTTTCCTTGTTTCCATTTCAGAGGATTTGTCGCTGATATTCAGGAATGCCTTTGATTTATGCGTGTTGATTTTATATCCTGCCACTTTGCTAAATTCATTTATTAGCTCTAATAGTTTCTTTGTAGACCCTTTTGGGTCTGCTAGGTATAGAATTATGTCATCTGCAATAATTTAAGTTCTTCTTTTCCTATTTTTATGCCTTTAATTTCTTTCGTCTGTCTAATTGCTCTGGCCAGTGTTTCCAGAACTATGTTGAACAGAAGTGGTGAGAGAGGGCATCCCTGTCTTGTCCCAGATTTTAGAGGGAATGCCTTCAATTTTTCTCCATTCAGAATGATGCTAGCCTGAGGCTTAGCATAGATTGCTTTTACAATGTTGAGGTATGTTCCTGTTATCCCTAGTTTTTCTAGAGTTTTGAACATAAAGGGATGCTGTACTTTGTCAAATGCTTTTTCTGCATCATATGGTTCTTAATTTTAAGTCTATTGATGTGGTGAATAACATTTATTGATTTCCGTATATTGAACCAGCCTTGCATCCCAGGGATGAATCCTAGTTGATCATGATGCACAATTTTTTTGATATGTTTTTGATAGGACACCCATAGCACAAGAGTTAATAACTAGAATCAACAAATGGGACTTACTCAAACTAAAAAGTTTTTTCTCAGCAAAATAAACAATAAGAGAGGTAAATAGGGAGCCTATGTCCTGGGAACAAATCTTTACTCCTCACACTTCAGATAGAGCCCTAATATCCAGAGTATACAAAGAACTCAAAAAATTAGACAATAAGATAACAAATAACCCAATCAACAGATGGGCCAAGGACCTGAACAGACAATTCTCAGAGGAGGACATACTATCAATCAACAAGCACATGAAAAAATGTTCAGCATCGCTAGCAGTCAGAGAAATGCAAATCAAAACCACCCTAAGATACCATCTCACTCCAGTAAGATTGGCAGCCCTTAGGAAGTCAAACAACAACAAGTGCTGGCGAGGATGTGGGGAAAAGGGTACACTTGCTCATTGTTGGTGGGACTGCAAATTGGTGCAGCCAATTTGGAAAGCAGTATGGAGATTTCTTGGAAAGCTGGGAATGGAACCACCATTTGACCCAGCTATTCCCCTTCTCGGTCTATTCCCTAAAGACCTAAAAAGAGCATGCCACAGGGATACTGCTACATCGATGTTCATAGCAGCACAATTCACAATAGCAAGACTGTGGAAGCAACCTAGATGTCCTTCAATAGACGAATGGATAAAAAAATGTGGCATTTATACACAATGGAGTATTACTCTGCATTAAAAAATGACAAAATCATAGAATTTGGAGGGAAATGGATGGCATTAAAGCAGATTATGCCAAGTGAAGCTAGCCAAGCCCTAAAAAACAAATGCCAAATGTCTTCTTTGATATAAGGAGAGTAACTAAGAACAGACTAGGGAAGAAGAGCACGAGAAGAAGACCAACATTAAACAAGGATGAGAGGTGGGAGGGAAAGGGAGAGAGAAGGGAAATTGCATGGAAATGGAAGGAGACCCTCAGGGTTATACAAAATTACATACAAGAGGAAGTGAGGGGAAAGGGAAAAATAATACAAGGGGGAGGAATGAATTACAGTAGAGGGGGTAGAGAGAGAAGAGGGGAGGGGAGGGGAGGGGGGATAGTAGAGGATAGGAAAGGCAGCAGAATACAACAGACACTAGTATGGCAATATGTAAATCAATGGAAGTGTAACTGATGTGATTCTGCAATCTGTATACGGGGTAAAAATGGGAGTTCATAACCCACTTGAATCAAAATGTGAAATATGATATGTCAAGAACTATGTAATGTTTTGAACAACCAACAATAAAAAAAAGAAAATACTAAAAAAAATAATCTAAGCAGAGAGAAGGAAAAGAGGCGTTCTTGCCCCATGCCTGGGGCCATCTTTCTCTTAGGCTCTCCTGCAATGGAGTCCTGATTCCAGTGTCCACTGACTAAAAGAGCAATGCAACTAGCACTGATGGGGGAAATGGATGACCAGTGCTAAATCTCCTGAGCAGGGAGTTGGAGCAGAAAACCCTAACAATGTAGCCTTAAGTAAGTCTGCCTTAGTGGCTTAGGGAAGATGATCTAGAGGTTATTTTACTAATTTATTATTCTACTCTGTTCAAGGAAATTGAGAAAACAGTGTCCCTGCATTTCAGTTTCCTACATTGTAGAATAAAAGGTTAAAAAAGAATAACTTTTTAAGCCCCAAATTTCTTTGTTATCTAGAATATTTGTGTGCATTAGTCCATGAAAGGTATTGTGAGAGTTTTAACCTAAAATAAGATATACAAAGGGACTTTTTGGTGAAATCCTCCCTGTTCTCCACGCTCTACCCACGTGTACTTTTACTCCACAGTCATTATTTTGTGAGGAATCCTTTAAGGAATTTGTCTTTCTCCTCTAGCCCCAATTTGAAGACATTTGACAGAGATGAATTGAATATTACCTGAAATGGTCTGATAAAGACAATGAAACCTGGTCAACCAAAACTAAACTTCCAGATGAAAAAATGCTTAAGGAAAATTTTACCTCTTCAATAAAAAAAAATCCAACCACACATCTCTAGTCTCATTAACTACTAGAAAAGAAATCAATGCTTTATTCTTTAAGTAGTTCTCTATTTCAAACTTTTCAAAGTGCCCCAATTATTTAAAATAATTGTATTTAATTGAGATTAATTTTTAAAACAGCCTCTCAAGTGTTCATGAGAGGTTTCTGGATCGATCATTATTTTTGAAAGTTGTATGTTAAACTTTGATAAAGATTGATTGATTCCTCTGATGATAATATGTGTAATAAAAAATAAATAGCTCATTCAAAACTGGATATAGCACTATAAATATATATATTGATATATATTTATTTATTTCAGTGTGCTCAGCTCACTTATACCTGTCAGTATCAATTATTTCTCTGCCTGAGAGTCATTTCCTGAAGTATATGACAGGGTTTGTGGTATGGGTAATGGGTAAAAGTTGGCCAAATGATTCAAATTTTTTGTTAGTCAGAAGGAAAATTTTCTGGTTCTCTATCATTCAGCTAGTTGATAATAATATGTACTTCCTGAGATACAAAGATGTTTTAATATATGAAGATCAATTAAAGTGATACAACATATAGAGCTGGGGGTGGGGCTCAGTGGTAGAATACTCGCTTAGCATGTGTGAGGCACTGGGTTCAATTCTGAGCACCACATATAAATAAATGAATAAAATAAAGGTCCATCAACATCCAAAAAATCTTAAAAAATGATACCACATATAAACAAAAGAAGGAACCAAAATTACTTGATACTCTCAACAAATGCAGACAAATATTGGACAAAATTCAACCTATTTTCATGTCAAAAATATCTCTTAAAATCTAGGCATTTTTAGAATAAATTAATGTCAATAAAATCAAAGGCCATCTATGACAATCCCACACTTAACATGAAACTCCATGTTGAAAAATTGATAGTGTTCTGCAAAATGAGATCAGGATCATTCTCATCACTTCTATTTAACATAATTCTCTAAGCCCTACACAGAACTATCAGTCAAGAGAAAGACAAAAAAGGCATCTAAATTGGAAAGGAAAAAGTTTAATCATCTTTATTAGCAGACAATATGATTTCATGTACAGAAAACCCTAAGGATTCTGCCGAAAAAAGTGTTAGAACTAATAAATGAATTCAGTAAAGTTTCATGATTCAAATCAACATACAAAAATAAGTAGTGTTTCTATACATTAACAATGAACTATCCAGAAAAGAAATAAAAGTCCCATTTCTGACAGCAAAATAAAACAAAGTAAAATAGTTAGAAATAGATTTCACCAAGAAAGTGAAAGATCTGTACACAGAACACTACCAAATATTGACAAAGGAAATTAAAGACTCATATATAGAAGGAGATATCCTGCATTCATGGAGTAGAACTATTACTGTTAAAATGTCCATACTACCCAAAGCAATCTTGAGATTTAATGTAATTGCTATCAAAATTCCAATGACATTTTTATTCTCAGAAATATAAAAAGCTATCCTAAAATTCATATGGAACCAAAAAAGATCTCAAATGGCCAAAGCAATTTCAAGCAAAAAACAGAGTTGAAGGCATCACATTATCTGACTTCAAAATGTACTATAAAAGTATAGTAATCTAAAGGAGCATAATACTAGCATAGAAACAAGACACATTGGCCAGTAGAACAGAATATAGAGATCTCAGAAATAAATCCACACATGTATGGTCAACTATCTTTGCAAAACTGCCAAGAACATACAGTGGTGGAAAGGTTGGCTTCTTCAACAAATGATGCTAGGAAAAGTAGTCATCCTTGTGCAGAAAAAATGAAATTGGATATAAAACCCAACTCAAAATGGATTAAAGACTTAAATAACAGACCCCAAACTGCAAAACCTACTAGAAGAGAACATAGGAGAAATAGCTTCATGACATAGATCTTGGTAAAGATTTTTTTTGGCTCTGATCCAAAAGGAAAAGCAACCAAAGCAAAAATAGAAAAAAAAATGAGATTGCATCAAACTAAAAGCTTTCTGCAGAAAAAGGGAACCAATCAGCAGAGTAAAAGGATAACCTGTGCTCTGGGAATTTCTATATAAACATCACAGCTCCCATGTCCCAAGGGTGGGATAATTTCAAGGCAGATGTTTTACATCATTTTCCAGAGTGAAGCTCCAGTTACTGTGCTAGAAGATTTATTAAAGAATCCAATCATGCTTGCCCTTCTTTCAGTTTTAGAGGCTGAAATGTACCACTGAGATTCTCCTTTGGAAATGAAAGACCTATCATCACAGCTGCAGGGAGAGCGGCCAGCTGACAGCCCTCAGCTACCAGCCCCCTTCAAGGATTACCTCAGCTGGGGAAAAATTATCCTACCCCAGGTTAGATATTCTAAATCTCTATTGTACGTGTATTGAAGATATTAGTAGTAAAAGTTGCTCAAGAATCAAACTATTAGGATGGAATTCTATAAATTGGATTATTTTCCAACCAGAAGACATATAGTACCTGGTAGTGAATGGGATGGTGATATCTCCTGATATGCTGATTACCAAGGCTCTTGCCTGTATGTGGCTGGGATGACTTCTGGAAGGTAATACAGGTGGAATGAAGCTTACTTGCTCGTGAGATTTATATAACACCTAAAAGACACAGTTACAAAAATAATTAAATAATCATGCAGCTGATATTAAGTGCCATCAATGTGCTGAAGAAAGAAAATGGCAGATTCCGGTCAACATACCAATTATCTAGGGGATATATGAAAACTAGAAGACCTCTATAACAGCATTCAAAGGAACTATCATTTCTTGCAGTTAGATGGAAAACTGAACTGCAAATGAGATCCATGATCTGATTATATGATGGCAGGAATGCAGAGAAGTTTTCCTTCTGTCTTGACAATTCTAGTCTTAGTAAAAGAGCCCTTGATAGGGAAGGAGTGAGATACTGAGACCTGAAATAAGAACATCTAGATCAATATGCTTAATTGTGAGAACCCTGATTCCTTTTGCCATAAACTAATAGACTCTTTCTCCTTCCTTCCTTCCTTCCTTCCTCCCTCCCTCCCTCCCTCCCTCCCTCCCTCCCTTCCTTCCTTCCTTCATCCCTCTCTCCTTCCCCCCTCTCTCTTTCTTTCCCTAGATAAGAAGATGCAGAGGATTTATTGGCTCAAATGCCTCTCAATATGATATTTTTTTCCTTCTCAATATTTGCCTCCTCTCCTTTTTCCTATGGTTTCTAGGAAAATAATTAGCACCAAATCTTAGCATGACTTCATAAGGTAGTACTATTAATTTTTTATCAGAAGAAGTGCAGTATTAGTTGCCAGAAAGATACAATGTCTGGCTCATCTGTATCAATAGAAACTCAGAATAATTAAGGTGCTTAGTGGTACTGAGGATAAGACTTTTGAGGAAGAATTTAATAAAATGGCATCATTTTCCCAACTCTACACTTAATAATAACCTGGCAATGACATGTTGATCTGGTCCTAATACATTGGTGGGATTTCTTCCAGGCACTGGAAGAACAGTGATGAACCACAGTTAAAAAAAATGAGACAGAATACAGGGACCACATTATCAGCGTGCGAAGGCATGGTAGCAGATGAGGGCTAATACATAGTGACCACCAAGTCACTTGGGATTCTTCATGCTAGATGAATTGACTTGCTTATCAAGAGGACTAGGGTTGTTATTAAAATCAGTAGGGAGTACTATCTCTAAAAATCAGGAGTTCTACTAGAATTCTACTTGATGCTTCTATATCCAAGAACAGCTGTGTATAGAACTTTGCAGAAACATTGGACTTATAGGGAGTGATAACCTTGGATTCAGGCTTCTTGTGAGTAAGTTCTGGGTTACTCTGCCAGGCAAGCAACCTAGATTAGCAGAAGTTCCAACCAAAGTTGAGGGGAAGAAATGTCATGACCAAGTGCTGCATTTCAATTGGAGTGTACAGCATTAGCTTTCCTGATTTTGTTCAAACTCTTTGTTTAGAAACTGTGAATGATCATTATGTTGAAGAGAAGTTGCTGGTTGGAATTAATTTGACAAGCAACATAGATGGAACAATCTGAAGGCCTGGACTTGTGAAGGCATTGTCAGTACCCCCCTGGTATCTTTTGGAGTTTAATCATTTCAGTGTGTTCCGGTGGACTCCTAACTTAATATCTCTGTCTTTATGCATGAGGGTCATCTGCATGGTAAACTGCTATTGCCGGGCATATACTATCTCACAGTCAAGAAGCAGCCCTCAATCAGTCTCCAGGGGGTGGATGTACAAATACTGCAACTCACATGCCTCTTGGGTGAGATAACTCCGAGATATGTATTTTACTCTGCATTCTTGTGTTCTTGCAGATCCACTGGATCTGCTAGCTTAATGTATACTTTGTCCTTCCCTTTGCATTTCTTTCCCAAAACATTTTGTTATTTCTGGTACCTCTCAAATAGATTCTCAAACCATTATCTTAGAGTCTGTTTCTATGGAAACCCCAACTGTAACAATAATAACAATAGTCACATACATCTCTCTAAAGTTTTACTTTTAACTCTGAGCCCAGGCAGATGGTGTATACACTTGTAAGTTACTTAATCTCTCTGGACTTTAATTTTCTTAATGTATTAAGTGCAGATACTAACGTCTACCCCATTGCATTATCATCAGCATTAAGTAAGCTTATGTTTGTGAAGCATTTAGAACATTGCCTGATGAAGATGTTAATTGTTTAAATATTTAAAGATTTTTCTTTGGGGGAAATAATGGAAGAATTTATCCTTTATTTTTGTTCATTAGTGAATTTTAGTCATGAAGAATAACTAACTGATCCCCTTCCTCTTCTCTAATAGTCTCCCTGCTACTTTCATGTCTCTCTCTTTTTTCTTTTCTAGATTACTCATATGAGGGAAAACATGAAATATTTGTCTGAGTCTGGCTTACTTTACTTGACATTCTAAACTCCGTTTCATTTTCCTGCAAATGACATTTTTTATTCTTCTTTATAGTTGAATAATACTCCCTTGTGTGTGTGTGTGTGTGTGTGTGTGTAAACAAAATGTGATATATCACATTTTTGTATATCCATTCCTCTGTGAATTATGCCATGATAAACATTGCTAAGTAGGCATCTCTGTTGTATGCTAACTTTAATTCTTTTGGGTATATACTGAGGAAGTGGTACCGTGGGATTATATGGTAGTTCTATTTTTATTTTTTGAGAACCTTCCATTATTTTCCAATAATGGATTTCTATAGTGACTTTACTAATTTACATTCTCACAAGAATGTATGAGAGTTCTCTCCCTCATCAACCTTTATTGTCTCTGTCTTCTTGATGGTAGCTGTTCTAACTGTGGTGAGGTGGAATCTCAATGTAGTTTTGGTTTGCATTTCCCTGACGCTTAAGATGTTGAACATCTTTTCATATAATTATTGGCCATTTGTATTTTTTCTTTTGAGAAGTGTCTCTTTAGTTAATTTGTCCATTTATTGATTGGGTTGTTTGATTTTTAGTGGGTTTTTTTTGAGTTCTTAATATATTTTGGATATTAATCTTCTTTTGTAAGAGTAGCTAGAAAAGATTTTCTCTATTTTTTTCATTCTTGAACATTTTATGGAATGATATTTTCTGGCAGCATTAAAAAGTTACTACTTTCTTCAACCATGTAGATTTTGTTAGAAATTACTTGACATATACAAACTGAAATAAATCCAGGTGTTTATTTTTTGTTTCTGCTGAGTTGTAAAAAAATGTTGTCTTCTATTTCATATGAAAATCATCAAATAAATTCATGAGCTGAACTCAAGACTGGCTTCATTATACATTGCTGTGTAGACCTATAACTCACTTGCTTAGAATTTCACAGCAGGTTTAAATATGCTGTGAACATTAGCAGGGGCTCTTTCTAATTTATCTTTGCAGGTCCAAGACATACATGTCTCTCAGGCATAAAAATGTTTTTGCCTGCTGTATCCATAAATCCTTGCAAATATTGGTTTTGGAACCCTTTCTCTATAAGGTGATAGGAGTCTATATGCCAATGGGCTTAGGGAACTTGGGTAAGGATCCTTAATCAGAATTTCTCCTTTACTTATAACAAAAAGAGGCTAGATTCAATCCATAATGTTAGTGGTAGAATTATGGGAAGTCTGTGGAATATGATTCAGAGAAATCTCTGTCCTCATTTATACACAGCCTCAGAGATAAATTCTGCCTACGGAAAACTCAGGGTTTACTATTGTGACTTCAGCAGACAGTCGATAAGGTAGTTGACTTCAGTGTGACAGGCTGGGTTCTGTTTGATTTATTGTGTGACCTGGGTTCTTGGCATGGAGGAAGGTTGATTGGACTTGTTTTAGTTGCCTCCTGACAAGGTTTTCCTGACTTCATTCCTAGAACCAAACATCTGAGTCACTTCTCTTCCCTGGTTATTTTCAAGCGTACCACTCTGGCAGCTCTATCAATACATTTCTTTCCTTTTTTTTTCCAGAGCTACTGCTACTTCATCCAACCACCAAATAAAAGCACCAGATTACTTGAAGACTTTTTCTCAGTTCCATTGGTCTTTTCCCTCAACTTTGGATCTCCTAGGACCTTACTGAAAGTAGTGATGAGTGATAGTCCCCTATGGATATTTCTTGCCAAGTGTATTAATTAGGTGTGCATCATTACAACAAAATACCAGAGGAATCTACCTTATAAAGCAGAAAGACTTCTTTAGAACTTTGTTTTGAAGGTTCAAAGTTGAAAATCAGTATTCTCACTGGTTTGGAAAACACTCACATGTTCAATTAGAGCAGAGAGGAAAAAGAGTGTAGAACAAGGTAGCTCCTTTTGTAACAATCCTCTGGAAAATCCAGGGGTCATACAAGAACTAACAAAAAGTCATATTCAAACTACCTTCTGAGAGCATGTCACCAATGACTGAAAGACCTCCCACTAGCCCCACCTCCTAAAGGCCCACCATTTCCTAATAGTGCCAGCCTTGGGACCTATCTTTTTTAAAATTTTATTCTAATTTGTTATATGCCACAGTCTGGCTGGGCACAGAATCATGAGCCACTCAAGCAGGAACAAAACTTTATTTTTGAAAATGCCGCCAATACCCCGTACACGTTCGGGAAGCCAGCCGGTTCACCCACGCGGTCGTGTTCTCTGGGGACCAGGCCCTCCCCCGGAATTTCCCTCCTACTGTACTTTCCCAACCAATGGGAACTCTCCAGGCCAAGGTGAACAGCAGGAGTCCAATATCCATATGAATGTAAATCTTAACATAATCATATCATCTCAATGGCTAGCTGGCGTCACCTTACAACCAAAAATGCCATGCATCATATTACTTGGCTGTGGCTCCTAGCATTTGCCCCCTTCTGTTTAATTAAGCAACAGGCAATGTGGCTAGGGACCGTGCCTGTTAGGTATGTCCAATTCAACATAGCCTCCTGTCTTAGGTTGATACCACTGCAACTGAATCATACCTGTCACTGACTACCGGTCCAGTATATAGCCATACCTGTGGATAGGCCTATGCAACAGTGGGGGGGTGAGGTTCTTTGCCTCACCTCTGTTGGCCCCCAAATTTGGCCTTGGTGCTGGTGGGGGGTGAGGTTCTTTGCCTCACCTCAGTTGGCCCCCAAAATTAGACCATCACTAGTAGAAGGGAGGAGGATACAGAAATGCCACGACATTAAGTCAATTGATGGTTCCTTAGGAAAAATTGTAACACTGGTGACACATCAGCTAAGATACGCCAGCACTACCATAATTCACTGTATCAACAAATAGAGCACAATGCATACAAGTGATACATAGTCCAGGCGAATTTTGTAAGCAGTTCGAAGCGGAGGAATCTATCAATATGTCCATTTCCTCCCAAAATAAATCGACTCAGTGATTGAGCATTACTTGTTGAGTTATTATTCATTGATGCATCAGTTTATACAGTTTGTTGTGATAAATTGAAGAAGTTGTAGTTTGGTTTCATCTTTGTCTTCACCGGCACTGGGATGAAAATAGGGATTGACAATGATGTTAAGAAAAAAAAAATGTAACATTTCAACAGGTATTAAGAAAACAATTTTTAGAACAATTTACATTATCCTGAACAGAATTATTAAATATAATGAAAAGGAAAGGTGAAAGTAAACAAAGAGATCTGTTAACCTGCTTATTTGTACACATATTAAAACAGTCTTCAACAGCTGTTTACCCAAATTAAATTAAACCATTAAAATCACGTGAATAATAAAAAAAAAATTGGGGGATCCATATTTTTATGAGCGCTCCTCATATATGATATATGGACATACGCACATACAGACATACAACACAAAACAGAAATGTGCACACGTAACATACAACACATAAGGCCTTGTAGATTTACCTAGGTGAAATCTCCATTGCAATGTTTAAAAACTCCATAGTCAAAAAATAAAACTGATCAGAAAAACATTAATCTAGGTCTGTATGAGCTCAAAAATAAAATGGAACTTTATGATGTGGGAAAAAGCAATAATAAAATAGATATTGAAAAAAGCATCCTGGTTGATCACTGTCACAGATGTAAGAATAGCCAAGCTGGAGCTCTGGATATCAGCTGTTATGGATTTGAGTCAAATCATCTTCTTTTTCTGTAGAAATTGTTTTGGTTAACCTCTCTGGAATCCAAATCGGCTGCTGTTCCTCCTGTGGAAAAACACAGACAGAGCCCCGACTCCAGACTATCGCTGGGTCTGGACCTTTCCATTGTCCTGTTAGAATATCCTTCCAAAGTACCTTAGGCTTATGTACATTTTTGGGGTACAAATGTCTTTCCGCAGCACTCAGCCCTGATGAATCCAAATTTAAAAAGTTTAGAGTAAAAAGGGTTATTTTAAGTTTATCTTTGGGGGATATATACCCCTTTCCAGTTATACATGAAAAAAGAATGAATTACAATTCATAATACACAGACAGAACACAATTTTTAATATCTCTGGTTGTATACAAAGTAGAGTCACACCATTTGTGTCTTCATATAGGTAGTTAGAGTAATGATGTCTATCTCATTCTACCATCTTTCCTATCCCCATGTCTCCTCTCTCCCCCCCTCCCCTCTGCCCTATCTAGACTTTATCTAATCCTCCCTTGCTACCCTACACCCATTATGAATCAGCCTCCTTATATCAGAGAAAATATTCAGGATTTGGTTTTTTGGGATAAGCTTACTTCACTTAGCATTATATTTATTCTCCACTGCCATCCATTTACCTGCAAATGCCATGATTTTATTCTCTTAATGCTGAATTATATTCCATTGTGTATATATACCACAGTTTATTTATCCATTTATCTACTGAAGGGCATCTAGGTTGGTCCCACTGTTTAGCTATTGTTAATTGTGCTGCTATAAACATTGATGTGGCTGTGACCCTGTAGTTGCTATATTTAAGTCCTTTGGTTATAGACCAAGGAGTAGAATAGCTGGGTCAAATGGTGGTTCTGTTCCCAGCTTTTCAAATAATCTGCATACTGCTTTCCATATTGGCTCCAACAATTTGCAGTCCGTTAAGAAATGTATGAGTGTGCCTTTTTCTCCACATCCTCACCAACACTTATTGTTTTTTGTATTCTTAATAGCTGCCATTCTGACTGGAGTGAGATGAAATCATAGAGCAGTTTTGATTTGCATTTCTCTAATTGCTAGAGATGTTGAACATTTTTTATATATATATTTGTTGATTGATGGTATGTCATCTTCTAAGAAGTGTCTGTTCAGTTCCTTGGCCCACTTATTGATTGAGTTATTGATTGAGTTTGTTTGGTGTTAAGATTTTTAGTTCTTTGTATATCCTTGAAATTAGTGCTCTGATGTGTGTATGATAAAAATTTGCTTCTATAGGCTTTCTGTTCACTTCACCAATTGTTTCTTTTGCTGAGAAGACACCTTTTATTTGGAATCCATTCCATTTATTGATTATTGATTTTAATTCTTGTGCTATAGGAGTCTTTTTAAGGAAGTTGGGGCCTAATCCCACATGATGGAGATTAGGGCCTACTTTTTCTTCTATGAGACACAGTGTCTCTGATTTAATTCCTAGTTCCTTGATCTACTTTGAGTTGAGTTTTATGCATGGTGAGAGATAGGGGTTTAATTTCATTTTGTTGCATGTGGATTTCCAGTTTTCTCCACACCATTTGTTGAAGAGGTTATATTTTCTCCAATGTTTGTTTTTGGTGCCTTTGTCTAATATAACTATAATTATGTGGGTTAGTCTCTGTGTCCTCTATTCTGTACCATTGGACTACATGTCTTTTTTGGTGCCAATACCATGCTATTTTGTTACTATTGCTCTGTAGTATAGTTTAAGATCTCGTATTGTGATGCCACCTGCTTCACTCTTCCTGTTCAGAGACCCAGAATAGCTAGGATTGCTTTAGCTATTCTGGGTCTCTTATTTTTCCAGATGAATTTCATGACTGATTTTTCTTTCTATAAGGAATGCCATTGGGATTTTGATTGGAATTGCATTTAATCTATATAGTGCTCTTGGTAGTATGGACATTTTGATAATATTAATTCTGCCTAT
Source organism: Spermophilus citellus (assembly GCF_964194105.1). Taxonomy (NCBI): domain Eukaryota; kingdom Metazoa; phylum Chordata; class Mammalia; order Rodentia; family Sciuridae; genus Spermophilus; species Spermophilus citellus. Next base: position 137,693,885 of record NC_138189.1, on the reverse strand, counting down.
CCAAGAGCAAGGTAGATCTTTCCATCTTGTAAGGTCTTCTTCCATTTCTTTCTTTAGCATTCTGTAGTTTTTATTGTAGAGGTCTTTCACCTCTTTTGTTAAGTTAATTCCCAAGTATTTTAGTTTTTTGAGGCTATGGTAATTAAGGTAGTTTTCCTCATTTCTCTTTCAGAGGATTTGTCACTGATATACAGAAATGCCTTTGATTTATGGGTGTTGACTTCCAAAGAATCAACTTTTTTGTCAATATTTTCCAATTGTTTCTTTTGTTTCAATTTCATTGCTTTCATCTCTGATTTTAATTATTTCCCATCTTCTACTGCTTTTGGTGTTGATTTGTTCTTCTTTCTCTAGGGCTTTGGGATGTAATGTTAAATCATTTATTTGTTGACATTTATTTCTTTTAAGGAATGAATTCCATGCAATGAACTTTCCTCTTAGTACTGCCTTCATAATGTCCCAGAGATTTTGTTATGTTGTATTAGTGTTCTTACTTAACTCTAAGAATTTTTCAATCTCCTCCTTTATGTCTTTCACAACCAATTGTTCATTCAGTAGCATATTATTTAGTCTCCAGAAATAGCTTTTATTTCTTATTTTATCATTGGTTTCTAATTTCATTCCTTTATGATCTAATAAAATGCAGGGTAGTATCTCTCTTTTTTTGGTATTTGCTAAGAGTTGCTTTGTAGCATAATATATGGTCTATTTTAGAGAATGATCCATGGGCTGCCAAGAAGAAAGTTTATTCACTCATTGAAGGATGAAATATTCTATTTATATCAGTTAAGCCTAAGTTATTGATTATACTGTTGAGTTCTACAGTTTTTTTTTTATCATCTTTTGTTTGGAAGATCTATGTAATGGTGAAAGGGATGTATTAAAATCAGCCAGAATTATTGTGTTGTGGTCTATTTGACTCTTGAACTTGAGAAGAGTTTGTTTGATGAACATACATGCTCCATTGTTTGAGGCAAATATATTTATAATTGTTATGTCTTGTTGGTGTATGGTTCCCTTGAGCAGTATAAAATGTCCTTCTTTATCCTTTTTGATGAACTTTAGCTTGAAGTCTACTTTATTTAATATGATGAAAACCCTGCTTGCTTCTGCAGTCCATGTGAGTGGTATGATTTTCCCCAAACTTTCACCTTGAGTCTGTGGATATCTTTTCCTATGAGATGAGTTTCTTGGAGGCAATATATTATTGGGTCTTTTTTTAATCCAATCTGCCAGTATATGTCTTTTGATTGGTGAGTTTAGGTCATTAATATTCAGTGTTATCATTGAAACATGATTTGCATTCCCAGCCATTTTTGTTTATGTTTTGGTATTTAACTTGACTTAGTTTCTCCTTTGATTAGTTTTTCCTTTAGTGTAATATCTCCCTCTGCTGATTTTCATTGTTGTTTTTAATTTTCTCTTCATAAAATATTTTGCCAAGTATGTTCTGTAGTGCTGGATATCTAGTTGTAAAATTGTTTTTAATTTTTGTTTATCATGGAAGGGTTTTATTTTATCATCAAATCTAAAGTTTGATTTTGCTGGATATAAGATTCTTGGTTGGCATCCTTTTTCTTTCAGAGCTTGATATATGTTGTTCCAGGATCTTCTAGCTTTCAGGGTCTGGGTTGAAAAATCTGCAGTTATCCTAATTGGTTTTTATTCTCTCCTTATTCTGTATGTTGCACATTTTGATTATAATGTGCCATGGTGTGGATCTGTTGTGATTTTGTGCATTTAGTGTCCTGTAAACCTCTTTTATTTGGTTTCCAATTCTTTCTTTATGTTTGGAAAATTTTCTGATATTATTTCATTGAATAGATTGTTCATTCCTTTTGTTTGGAACTTTATGTGTTTCTCTATCCCAATAACTCTTAAATTTGGCCTTTTTATGCTATCCAAAATTTCTTGAATGGTCTGTTCATGGTTTCTTACCATCTTTACTTTACCATATACATTCTTTTCAAGATTATATATTTTGTCTTAGTTGTCTGAGGTCCTGTCTTCCAAGTGGTGTACTCTGTTAGTGATGCTTTCAATTGAACTTTTAATTTGGTTTATTGTTTCTTTCATTTCAAGGATTTCCTTCTTTCTTTCTTTCTTTCTATCTTTTTTTAGAACCTCTATCTCCCTATTGAAATAATCTTTTGCTTCCTATATTTGCTTATGTATCTCTATCAAAATGATCTTTCACTGCCTGGATTTGCTGTCTTATATCATCCTTTAATTCACAGAACATTTTAATCTTTACACCCTGAACTCCTTCTCTGTCATTTCTTCTGCTATGCTGGCCATGGATTCTAATACTGTGGTATCTTGGTATGTTTGGGGCATTTTCTTCCCTTGCCTTTTCATGTTATCTGTGAATCTTCCCTTCTAGCACTCCAGATCCCATGAGTTACTGTTTAATCCCATGGGCTTGTAGTGTCCTTTCAGGGTTCCAATACCTCTCCTATGAGGGGAAGGACAATGTTAACAGATTCTAGTACATACGATATACAACCTTAAACCAAATAGTTGCTATTAAGATGTTTACACTTTGGCTACAATATTACAGAAATGGTGAATTCGATTATTTTGTACAATATAAACAGTAGGTTTGCAAAAGGATTTACAGTTTCTGATGGTGAGCAAAGAACCACCGCGAGGTATAGGATGATTTGCTGAGGATGTAGTAGGTGAGGATATAGAGTTATTATATTTTAGAAAGTGTGAAAGAGCAATCTAGAGAAGAAGGTTAGAAGCAAGAGAAGAGAGAGGTAGTAATTTTGGGTAGACAAGTAAGTGGGAAAACACTAGAGTACATAAAACAAACACACATAAATATTAAGAAAAATGTAAAAATAAGAAAAAAAGGAAATATACACTATAAGTGTAATATACTATTTAGACATCACAGTCCTCATATCCTAATTCATGCAAAGTACTTGGTTTCACATATGTTGGGGAAGTGAGGGCAGGAGAATAGAGAGGAAGAAGAGAAAAGAATAAATCTCAAAGGACGAAACAGGGATTGTTTTGGTAGCATCTTTCCTGCTTCCTTCCTCATTCAACATGTGGGTTGTCTGTTGTTAACTGGTATCTCTGCCCTCAGGATGGTGAAGGTTACCAGAGTGGAAGGGTTGGTCTTAGGTTCATGGCACCTGGGAATGGGGTTTGGCACCCGCTGTCCCAGATGGGAGACTGTACCTCAAGGATCTCCTTTGGGGTCTGCTCTGTGTTGTGGGTGCCGGGTCTTATCTCGTCTGTAGACCTCACAGTTCCTGGTCTCTAAATTTGTCTCTGAACTATATCTCATTCACCCTCTACCTTTCCACTACCTAATCAGGGACCGTTCTCTCTGCAGGTCTTGTATGTCACACTCTGCAGGGCTGCACACCTGTCGCGTAGACCTGTTTTGTGTTGGGAGTCACTGTGCTGGGTTAGTGGCTTCCAGGGAGAGGGGGGAGTTAGAAACTATGGGTACCTGGCCAGCCTGTGTTCCAAACTGAGAGTTGCCCCAACTAAAGATGTGATGAAGGTGACCTAAGATGGAGGTGGCTGCTTTCAGCGATGGGGTGTCTGGTCGGGTGGTGGGAGCCAGGCGATGGCTGAGCCATGTGTTCAAAGATGACCTCTGTGGCATGCAGTGTTGTGGCTGTCGGCTGTCTTCAGAGCCTGTACGATGTCCCCAGGTGCAGGCAGGCTACCATGCCTAAGAGACTAAGTCAGTGGCTGCAGAGTCCCAAGATGGAGCTGACCAGGGAAGCCCCATGATGGTAGATGGGGTCCACATGGGAGTGGTAACTGAAGATCCTGCATGTATTTAGCAGCTGGGTGTCCTGCATGGGAACAGCATCCTGGATTTCTGCCTGGGTGGGTGGCCCAGAGTTCTGTGGAGGTGCTGATGCCAGTGGTCCCACTTGGGTACCTGTAAATGCTGCATAGACAAGTAGTTGGGGGTCCTGCTCTGATGCAGAGGCTGCAGTTCCTGAGTGGGAGCAGCTGTGGGGGGATGCCGCAGTCTGGCTGGGCACAAAATAACCGAGCCACCACAAAACTTGTAGATTCCAACAGCAACTCTTTATTCCTGACTCTCACCGACATTCTACACGCATGTTCTGGGAAAATCCACTCCCTCCACCGGGCTCTGTGTACCAATACTCTCAGAACCCCGGGAGAACTCCACAGGAACTCAAGGAGCGGGGTGCCTGAGGCAGCAGGATACACCCTATTCCCAGCAGGATCCACCCTAGACCTGGAGCCACCCTAATCCCTGAACAGGGTTACCTTTCAACCCAAAATGTCATGCGTCATTCCTACTTGGCTATGGCTTTCAGCAGGGGGAGGGTGTCCTCTATCTCTCGAAGAGAAGCAGTATTCCCACTACTTGAGTCAGGTCATGGTGCGACACAGAAGGCCACCTCTCTCTGGTCTGCCATCTTGGATCCTTCCCGCCAAAAAAATGGGACCTATCCTTTAACACATGGAACTTTGGTAAACATTCACCAAAACCAAGATTTAATTATCCCCCCCCCCCCGATTTAAAAAGCAAGATAGCCTAAAACATAAATAAAAACAAAGCATTATGCATTGTGAATCATGGGATATAAAATTGTGAAGCCACCTATTATCCTATCCCTCTTAAGAAACATTGTGTTTATTGTAGATTTTTCATCCTATGGGAATATTTTTAAAGGGATCCTATTATACGTTCTCTTTTGAAGCTTGACTTCTTCATTATGTCCATCAGGTTCTGTAGAATATGTGCAGTTATGCAAATTGCTAATTCCTCTGAGGTCGTGAGTTAGTTCAGTCATTTTTTAATGAGCTTTATCATTTGAATCACTCCTTGCCCTTCAAAATGTGTTAACTTATTTTCAATTACAAGAGGACACTCAGTTTCAGTAGGGGTGGTTTCTTTGTTGAATCATGGATTAAGCATATTGTTTAAACACACACACACACACACACACATACACACATGGTCAATATTAAAATATTCAATAATAGGCTCAAGAGGGGTACCTCCTAAACTCCTTCTCTGTCATTTCTTCTGCTGTGCTGGCAGGGGTGTGACCAAGCAAACAAGATGTAAGCCATAAGAGATTTGTCTTTCTACAATGGCTGAAATACATTAATTTGTGTGCAAATATAAGCGGTAAATTTTGCAGCAATGAACTTATGTGAAAATTAACTACACAAAGGCATTAACTGGTTTCACTAATTTTCTCATTTTTTTCCATTGTACCTAATCCCAATCTTAGTACTCCTCTCTTCATAGACCTCAGTTAAACTCAGGATTCATATTTAATCAGCCCTATGCTTAATTTTTCTTCTAAACCAAAAACTCTTTAAACTTCAGTCAACTGAATTTTCTTTTGAGAATTTTAAAATTTTCTTTTAGAATACGGGGTTTCGACAACTTGCTATTTTGTTTCCCAGGGGACCTGGGAGATGTCTGAAGACATCTTTGGTTTTCACACTAGGGGAGGAGACAGTGCTACTGGCATTGAGTAAGTACTGGCACAGGTGTTACTAAAATCCTATAGAGCAGAGGGGCAGTTCCTCTCCTCCCCAGTAAATTATTTAACTGGCAATATCAATAATGTCAAGGGTAAAAACCGTGCTTTAGAGTGAAGCTATCACCAAGTGGATCCTCAGGTGGTTGGTGAGCTCTGTGCACAAGTAACACCCACTGCCATAGAGGATTTGTACCTGATACCTCACCTTTTTCTCCTTAAGGTGACTGAGGTGAGCAGGTGCTTTGGCAACCTCTCCCAATACCTAGGGAGTGTCTGTGCCTCTTGTCCCGTGCTGGTTGAATGTGTCACCTCCCCAAATTCCTAAGTTGGGTGCTAACCCCAGAACCTTAGAATGTAATCTTAGCTGTCAATACAGTAATTGAAAACTTTATTAGTTAAATGAGATCATTAAAGTAGGCCTTGATCCATTTGAGTAGTGTCCTTATGTGAAGGACAGGGAGAAAGCCAGGAGGAGAGGAGGGCAGCCATCTAAGACAGCCAGCAAACCACCAGATGCCAGGAGGGAGGGTCAGAGAGAGGCCCCTCACAGCCCTCCAAAGGCCTCTGCCAACCCAAAAATGGACTTCTAGCCTCCAGGCCTGGAAGATAAAAAACTCCTGGTCCAAGCCCCTCCCACCTCACCCTTTGTACTCAGTTACTGGAGCCTATTAAATACCCGCTGGGCTGTTTCATTTAAATATGATGGAAACATGGAAAATTAAAGACTCAGGATCTTAACTAAATTTATTATGACCATTGGTTATTGCTATTGTTATTTATAAAGCTGCTCCCTCTGTCTGCCCAGTTATTGCCTTAGGAGTTGTTTTCTCTCAGTTACTATCTTAACCTTTCTCATCTTCAGTCTCTGGTTCCAGGGATGCCACTTCAACCTCCGCTGCTCAGACCTGGCCGTTCAGTTTCCTTCTTTCCTGCACACGTCACTCACTTTAGTTAAGGAACCTCATTGTTTTTAGCATGCCATTTATTTTCCTTGAACGTTATCTGACAACTTTTAGAAGCTGCTACATGGCATTCCTGTGACTGCTTTTTATTCCCACTCTCCACCCACCTATGAGCTTTCATTTATCATTTATTTCAGATCCTATCTTCTTTTATCTATATGTGTAGAAATTGGTTTTTCCAAAAGTTTAATTTAAAATGTTGTACCCAACCTGCCACTTGCAAAATTTCAGGTAAACATTATTATATTATTCTGATACTTTTTGTCATCCTGGATATGCAACTCTGAAATGTTGCTGTTAAAACCACCTTTAATGCTTTTTTATTATATGAAAGAACAAAAAAAAGTAAAAAAGGAAGAATGTGCTTAAAATATTAAATGTACTTTCTTTGCCTTGGGGGTAAAAACCCCTGTGAATTTAATCATTTGGTATATTTGCTAATCATATTTTTCTGTGTCTACACTAATTTTAAGTAATTCTGGCTCTGTTCATTTTGTCAAGCTTGCATCTCTTTAGTTTAGCAATGGTTTTAGACACTAGGAAAACCAGATTAATACAATGATACTGTTGTGCAAAGTACACAGGGTAATTGAAATTTTGTCAAGAAAAGAAAATAACAATTGGTTTCATATATTCTTCCTGGCTCAATCAACAAACCATAAATCTTTTAGGTTTAGATATCCCATATCATTACTATTATTAAAATAGTAATTTCAGGTATAAAATGGGTAACTCTGCTTTCTTCTTTCTGAAGACTTTTTATTACTTTTTATTTGTTCTGTTTAGATATAGATGACAGTAGACTATGTTTTGACATATTATACATACATGGAATATAACTTAGGATCCCATTCTTGTGATTGTACATGATGTGGAGTTTCACTGGTCATGTATGTATTCATATGTGTACATAGGAAAGCTATGTAAAATCATTGAACTGTCTTTCCTATTCCCATCTTTCTCCCTTCCCTTCATTCCCCTTTGTCTAATCCAATGAACTTCTATTCCCTGCCCCCTTATTGCATATTAGCATCCATATATCAGAAAGAACATTCAGCCTTTGGTTTTTGGGTTTGGCTTACTTTACGTAGCATGATAGTCTCAGTTCCATCCGTTTACTAGTAAATGTCATTATTTCGTTCTTCTTTATGGATGAGTAATATTCCACTGTGTATATACACCACATTTTCTTTATCCATTCATCTATTGAAGGGCACCAAGGTTGGTTCTATAGCTTAGCTATTGTGAATTGAGCTGTTATAAACATCGATGTGTCACTGATACCTCTGCTTCCTAATGGAACTCTAGGTTACCATATGGTCATGACCCAACTTTTCTTTCCTAGTTCCTCTATGTGCTTCATTGTTACATTTGTTCAAACTGGACTTAAACTAAAGTGTATGGGGAGTTGGACACAATCAAATTCAGGACCTCAAAATTCAGTGACAAGGATTGTATGCCCATGCTTCCACATGCATATATTAAGCAGCTTCTGTGTTCCTAGGTCAGACATTATGGGATGAAAAATAAAGACATAGGGTTTTGCTCAAGGATTACAGTTCACATAGAGGATTCATGACAGGAGCAATAATTATTAAGAAAATAGAGGGTATGTGACAGATACTTTTTGAGATGGTTCACATAGCCATTATCTGCTCTTTCAAATGATGACAAATTTATACCAAGAAATTCACACTCATGTCTCAAATCACCTATTTAATTTAAATAAGAAATTCACATGCTAATGGTGGGCTCATCTCCATCATCTTTATTGGGTTATATCAGTAAACTCAGCCACCCCACAAAACTTTGCTAGATGACATTATAATATAAGATGATATTGAATATGATGCATATTATATATATGCATACTCTGCATATACATACAAAGTATAGTGTAATGTACATTAAAATTCATAAAAACCAGAATATTTCAGCATTAAGGGAGATTAGGAGATTCCTCATTTCTATCCCCATAAATTTTTAAAATAGTGAAATTAAACTAGAGTGTTGTGGAATTGGTTTTGTGTACATGTGGGAGTAGAAGGAGGAAAGAGGGAGGAATCTGTATCCATCTATGTCTCCCATGGATAAGAGACGTGGGGGTAAGAGAGGATAAGAGAAGAGGAAGCGGGGAGCAGGAAGTGAGCCTTCAGGCTGGAAACTGTCACACAGGTGTAAGTGAAGCTTCAGAGTTTAACTCTCATGCAGCTTTAGAAATTTCTACCTACAATTAACATCAGGAAATTTATTTAGAGAAGACTTGAATTTTTATGAGCAGTCAGAAAAGCTGACAGTTTACCAAATAGCTAGAAAGCCATTTATTTATTCATTTTTACAGAGATTCAATTGTGAGGGGCCAGTGCATGACTCAGAGGAAATGTGGCTACATCTATTTTTTCCTGATGCTTCAAGGAATCTGTTCCCTGAACCGATGAGGGCTTCTTTGCTTTTGCTTCAAGGAAGAATGAAGTCATTGGTGCTCAGTAGAATTTTGCAGAGTTTTGTGAAGCCTGATAGAGGAGATTTATTTATATCAGGGCCAACTCTAAAATAAGCATTGCTTTCCTTGATTTTATTTGCAAATTGAAAACATTGCCTGTGTAGGAAATAGATAAGAATTGAATACAAGTGGTAACCAATAGAAGTGCTGAACATATATCAGACTCAGATATTTTGGAAGATGTAAGAGAATTTTGTTTTCATAGAAATAAGATCTTGTCACATTTCTGAAAATCAAGAGTATAATTAACCTAATTAGCATTTTCAAATCTGATTAGGATAGAAATTTCAATTCTCTTAATGGAGATGTAGGTACTAATAATCAAATCTTACAAACTGTTGGTAAAACACTCCCATGAAAGATCTCTACTTGGCTGCATTGTTCAGTAATTTGAAGTTACTTTCTATATCAGAAAGTAATAAAAATTATACATATTAAAGTACTCCAAATTAGTCCTTCTTTCCATAAGTGGTAGATACCAGAAAGCTTTACATTATCAATCAGAGTGTAATGAGCACATATACCTAGATGTAGAGAGTTTTGTTACATTTGTACGTTTTTTCCTAGGTTCAAAAAGAGATGTTGTAAAAGAGTAGAAAAGAGAAGATTGAGGAAAATTAATAAATGGCTAAACATATTATTCTGTAGTTGTGTTTTCGGATCAGGAAACTCTTCTGAAGCCTATTGTGGCTTGCTTTCCCTCCTTCCCTCCTTCCCTCCCTTCCTCCCTTTCTCCATCCCTCCCTGTACACCTCTCTTTCTCTCTCTTAATCCCAGGAAACTCTTGGAGTATCTGCCACCTATTTCTGAGAAATGAGGGCAATTTAGCGCAAATGTGGCCAAAGACTGGATGTGTGTGCCCAGGTGGGCTTTGCTTTCCACAGTAGTGTGGAATGGTAAGGATGACTGTAAACACTGCTGGATGATATATTAAGAATCAATGGGGAAAATTACAGTTGTTCCATGATCTTGAACATTTTATCAAATGATTAAAAATTCTCTTACAATTGCTTATAAATGTATAAGGAAGTGAAACAAAAATAGCAACACACGTATGTATTAGTCCACTGTACTCCAAGTCCTTAAACACATTGGGAGTTTCGATGTCAAAGTACTCTGTACTCAGCACTTGTATTCAGTTTGAGTAGCCGATTTCTTCTTATTTCTATGATAACAGAATTCTCTTACATCTTCCAAAATATCTGAGTCTGATATATGTTCATCACTTCTATTGGTTAGCATTTGTATTCAATTCTTATCTATTTCCTACACAGGCAATGTTTTCAATTTGCAAATAAAATTAACTTAGGATTTGGGGCAAGCATCTTTTCTGTGCCTTGGGGACACTTGTGTGGGACAGCTCTTAACATTTTAATTGCTTGTGCTTTCAATGTCATGCAATGTCCCCTTGTGCCACTTCTTCCAGGACATCTTCATTCCCTCACAACCCCTTTCCCCATTTGTGTTGGCCAGCTCTCCTCTCAGAGCTCCTCTGGTTGCACACCTGGAGTCAAACAGCAGAGGTGCCCAAGTTCCCATGGTCAGCCATCCCATGACCACATCCATAAGTCCTCTCCTAAGGTTATCACTTTCCGCCCCCTTTCCTGCCGGCCTATTTTCTCTTTTGATTACATGTTTTTATAAAATGCCATCTAGGTTTATCCCTGGGAGACAGGGAGGCACCACAGCCTCGCACTTCCTGGCTGTGCATGAAGTGTAACAGGTGCTGGGAACCAGCACTGATGAATGGAGTGAGCCCTGGACTGAAAAGCTAGTCCCATGGTTTTTACTTTGTGAGATTAGTTACATGTAATATATTATGGAGACTAAACTATGAAATATGTAAGACTTTTTTTGTCACTAAACCATAGAAATTGAAATTTTTGCATATAAGAACTATGTAAAATGAGGGTTACTTCTATTAGCCAAACAAGACATTTATAAATTTTAGCAGGAACTTGTATGATTTGAGGGAAAACATAAATTTTCATAACATATAAGATAAATGCATTAATAGAAATTCATATATTGTAAAATAAAGAGTAGTTCCTCAGAAATTTTTTGTCCCTTATTAGGTAAATATGATGAATTACAATGATTTATTATTATTTTTAATTGTATACATTTTATTTTAATTTTTATGCTACTTGTATAAATTTATTGAGTAGTATGTGATAATTTGATACATGTAGACACTGAATAATAGATCCTCAGGATTCTATTTTATGCGTTGTGTTTTATTTTTTGGTTGACTGTCAAACTCCAGCCTTAGGTGTGTACAATAGTGTGTATTCTATGGATTTTCCTTTCCACTGGCCGATTCCTAGCTGTTCAGGCAGGGACCTGAAATTCTAGAAAAGGGAGATGCTCTGCGATAGAAAGTGATGAATTGTAGACCAGCAATGACTTCCTTACCTTGCCACTACTTTTGTATTTGAGAATATTATACTCATTTTAATAATCAGCTTTCACCTTGTTAACTCCAAAAAAAAAAGTTTCCCAAAAAAAAAAAAAAAGCGGAGGGTGGGGTGATTCCTGGCCTTGGCTTTCTTCATTTTGCTCTTGTTTATTGATAGTCATAAGTGATCCTGCTCCTCTGTGCTCTGCCCGTTTAGTTGGTCCAAGTACGGAGACACATTTCATGAAAGGACTGTCAGGGCAGGTGCGCTTCCTCATTGTTTCCATCGTGAACCTTGAACGTAGAGGAAGGGAGTGGGAAGAGCAGGTTGTGAACCTGGGCAAAGTCTGGGTGTGAGCTGCAGTGGAGTCACCCGCTGGCTGCCATCCTAGGCTGCGCGGTGAGCTCTCCAAGCCTGTTTCCTCACCCTAGTTATATAAGTTCTTTCCACTTCAGTACCTACCAATGACTTCACCCAGGATGATCTGCTCTGTGGCCCAAAGTGTTAGCTCCAACTGATTGATGGTGGCTTCCCAGAACACTCAGTCCCTGAGAGGAGTAAAAGACTTATTGTTGCAAAGGAACCCTGCTGTTAATGATTACTGTCTGGGATGGCTTTTGAAAATGGAGTGTTTTCAGACTCCTGTGTAATTTTGGAATTAGAGACCTGATACTAATATCTGAAATTAGCCAATATGTTAATTATTCTGAAATTAGTTAAAATTCTCATGAAAAAAATCAAATGGTCAGCCTTTTGTCAGGAATTGACTGTGGCTAGTGAGGGCAGGAAAGTCTTAAACATAGAATTGCCCCTTCTACAAAGTTCTTATAAGAACAGCTGATTTAGATCTAGCTTTCATGTGCATGTGCATGGTAGCAGATCACATGAACTACATCACACTCAAAGTTGGTAGCTTCTTAAAGTAACTTTTTCAAAGAAAACAGTTATTGGGTGTGGGTTGTTTTATATCTTTATTAAAATCAGACTTAATATACAATCATACCTTAGGAGCAAAAAATATATATACATATTTTTCACTATGGTCCAATGAAATAGTGCATTGCTTTAGTTTAAATGAAAAACTATCTCGTAGGTTGCTTGCTTTATATCAAGGGAAAAATGAACTTCTAATAAATGTTCTCTTTGTTAACTCATTTTAAGAAAAATGTCTATTGTTGGGAGGAGAGAAAGTGACAAGAAGTGACAAGAATTAAAATACATGTAGGCTCTTTGCTTCTTACTTCTTTCTAAAATTACTCTTGGACAATGCTCACCTCATTCAGACATGCATTATTTCACCAATAGAACAACTTATTATTACATAAGACCTGGAACTAGAAGAGGTAGGAGCATCATGAGCCAAATGTCCTGGCTCTGTCCCTCCTCTCCCACCAACAGACTCTTCTCCTTCACATTTTGCTATCTTTGGTCTTTTGATATATTCTGTCCCTCACCCCTTTTAACTCTCTCTCTTTTTCACCTGCTCTTACATCCACCAAACATTGTGCTGTCTGGGCTGACATGCACCTGCTCAGCCCTTATTTCTTCTCTTCAGAGTGTCTGGCTCATTTTTGAGAGACTGAACAAGGGCAGCTCTCTGAATTTCAAGAGTATGATTTCTCTAGTATTTATGACAATTTTATGAGACAGAGGAATTTTTTCTACCTGAGCAGTGAGCTTCCATTTTTTCCTAATACCAACTCTAGGTCATTCCTTTCCTGCCCATGCCCACTGTCTATTCCAGAATTCAGGTGCACATATGCACTTTATTACTGCAGAGGAATTTTGATGCACAAGCCCAAAAGGAGTCAACCTGACATTACTTGGTTCTTATGCACAGATTTAAGTCACTACATAACTTTTGAGACATCCCTGGCATCACTCCCTCCTTGGCTTTTGAGATTTGTCCCCAGACCCTTTCACATATTTCAAGTACAAAGTCCTCCTTGGTACTTTGAACGTGCCACCTGGTCTCCCTTGCTCTGGTCCCAGACACAGACATTGCTTTTGGCCTCGTTTTGGTTTCTGCACAATCTTTATTCTCTCTGATTTGAATCCTAGGTTACTCCTCTGTTCTTCTGATGGGAATACTTTTTTTTTCATGTTTTCACATTTTATGGACAATTTTTATTAATTTTTTTCCTTTTTAAAATTTGTTTTATTAGTTGCTCAAAACATTACAATGATCTTGACATATCATACATTTGATTCAGGTGGGGTGATGGGAATACTTTTCCTAGCAGTCTTCATTGTCTCCGCTCAGGTCTCTGGCTGGTTCTTTTGTGTCTCGCTGCCAAGCTCCCTTCAAACCATAGCTCTCACAGATCATTTAAAGCTCTCTGAACTTTACATTAAGACATCTCGGGTTACTTCATCCTGATCTCAGTGCCATTTCATAGAATTTGCTTCCTTGTCTGGTATTTTAAATAAACAGTTTGAATTTTAACAGAATTCTCCCTGTTCATTATTCGCTTTGTCACTAAAGGTCTCATCTTTTTTTTTTTTATTGATTGTTCAAAACATTACAGAGCTCATGATATATCATCTTTCATACATTAGACTCAATTGGGTTTTGAACTCCCATTTTTACCCCAAATACACATTGCAGAATCACAACTGTTACATACTCACATTATTACATAATGGCATATTGGTGACTGTTGTATTCTGCTACCTTTCCTATCCCCTACTATCCCCCCTCCCCTCCCCTCCCCTCCCATCTTCCCTCTCTATCTCCTCTACTGTTGTTCAATTCTCTCCCCTTTTCCCCCCTCCCCCTTGCCCCTCATAACCTCTTATAATTTTGTGTATCATTGAAGGTCTCCTACCATTTCCATATGCTTTCCCTTCTCTCTCCCTTTCTCTCTCCCCATTCGTCTTTGTTTACTGTTAGTCTTTTCCTCATGCTCTTCCTTCCTGTTCTGTTCTTATTTGCTCTCTTTATATCAAAGAAGACATTTGGCATTTGTTTAAAGGTCTCATCTTTTAAAATACAATCTCTTAACAATTTATCAGTGATCATTGCCACTGCTTCTTGGCACCAAGGTGATAGGGAAAATACAGGATATATTTGTATATAATCACTGTATTACATCTAACAGGGATTTGAGTAATAAGAAGTCTCTTTTAGCTTCGGTTCTTGCCCATATATTTAAAAAGACAGTGTATATACTGTTTCATTTTGGTAGATGAAATTCTTCATAAATATACTTTAGTCTTAGCATTTCATGAAGAGGCTTGCTAGACATACAGGTCATGGGTCATTTCTAATAGATTAATATTTCTAATTTACTTTATATGACATATGTTTAGTATTTTCACCTGGACTGCTATTGGGTTCTAAGCATTCATAACTACTAAAATAAATTATTTTACCATTTATTTTCGTCTCCTTTCATAGTGAAGCAAACTTTGGAGATTATGAGTTCAGTGTTAGAACAAACGTGATATGAAATTATTAAAAATACAACCTTCTTAGATTCTGAATTCATTTCAGGGTATGGGCCCCCCCACCTCTATCTAAATCTTTATTACTCACCTTCTGCAAAGTGCTAGGCACAGATTTGGCACTCAATAAAGTTATTGGAGGGTTCAAATTTGTAATTCCTTCTAAGTTCTGGAGAACATTTTTCCAAGTTATAAGTACAACATATTCTTCCCCAGGAAACTATGTCTTAACAGAAGGCAGAGTGGACGAGCATTCAGAAGACAGGAGACCAAGGATTAGCCTTGCTGCTTCCTAAAACTTGCAGAACCTCAATTTCCTCAAATGCTAATTGGGGACATAATACATCAGTTGGTGTTAATAGAAACTAAAATAATCAGGAAGTTTTTGAAATGTTTTGTCAGTCACTTAATAAATACTTTAAAAATACTAGAGGCTTCTTTCTTTGATTACCATGATTTTTTTCTACCATTCAAAATGAAGATTTTAAAATATGCAATACTTTGCAGTTAAAATTATTTATTTCTGTTTTCTTTAAAATAAATCTGTATTTCTTTCTTTCTTGGTGCACATCAGTGCAGTGGAAGGAACTTTGTCTTAGAATCTCATGGTCTGGGAGGAGCTCTGCTTCTGGGAAGGAAGCACTAAGGTGCTCATGGGTGTCTCTCTTCCAGAAACAATCATGAGGCTTGGACTTAGGACAAAGAGCAGTTTCTGGGAAAACTGGCGAAGGCATTTATTTCTTTGTACACACAGAGAGGGAGGGGACCAATGGGTGTGTAGAAGTAAGTCCCTCATTTTCTTTTCTTTGAGCCTCTAGGTGCTTACAGAGAAGGTGGGGTTAAGAGGAGGGGCATATACTAGCTTTCTGGCCAAGGAAGCAAGAACATTGTTTCTAGAAGTTAGGGAAATGTGGCTGCGGAGTGGGGAAGGGGAATTTCAGAATGGAGAACACCAGAGGAAGGATCCATCATTTCTGTCTGTCCACAGAGTGGCCCAACCCTTGCACCATACATATTTTGAACAGAATGAATAGCTCATCTAAATAGAAAAAGTCAGGAGAGACAGGAGCTACTCTCCCCAAATCAGTTTCCAGTTTAAGCCCAGCCAAACTAATTGCCTGTTCAAGTAAAAGAAACACCATGTGTTGGAAATATATATATATATAAAACAGTGTCTAGAATCTCTATGATTTAATTGTCAAAATATCCAGGATACAATGTGAAATTACCTGACATACAACAAACAAACAAAAGCACAATAAGCGAATGGAACACATTCACAAGGAAAAAAGAAAATCACACAAATCCAATTCTGAGTTGATTTGGGAAACAGAAGAGGATATTAAAGAACCTAATGAAAATATCCTTATTGAGGCAAAATTAAAATATTCTCATATTAATCTAGAAGGTGTGAAATTTCAGTATAGATATAGAAATGCCAATCCTCCACATTTTGAAACAAATGAAGATTCTAGAACTGAAAATTGCCTAGATACAATAAACATTGCCCATTTGTTTTGAGGACGAAAAGCAAATTTAGTAACTCACCTGCCACAGGGATCGATGGGGACTTCCAGTAGTTTCCACTCCCCTCAAACATTCAGTCCTAACGATGATATGACCATCATCATTTTGGGTTCAACTCAGCCTTCCAGATGAATTATTCAATTGAAGCACAAACCCTTCTCTAATGCAGATACCATTATTATTATTATTTTGGAAAGTTAAGCATTGAAACATTATTTTGCAGTTCTTTAGATAAAAAAAAATCTGACACCGGGCTGCAATGGAGATGTTGGCAGAACTGCATTCTGTTCTGGAGGCTCTAGGGGCGAACTTGTTTTCCTGACTTTTCTAGCTTCTAGATATCACCTGCTTTCCTTCCTCATGCTCTCTATCCATCAATCCAGAGCAACAGTTCCAGTCTTTTTCATGCTGTCATCTCTCCTACTGTCTGCAGCCTGAGCTGGTGCTCTGTAAAGATAGATGATTAGATTGGTTTTAGTTGGATGATCTCAAGGTTGTTAACCTTAATTGTAACTACATTATATGTTCACAGGTTCTGTGGGTTGGGATATGGCATTTTTGTGAGGCTGTTATTATTTTTTAATTGGCTTTTATTATTTAAATACATGATAGTGGAATGCGTCACAATTCTTATTACACATATAGAACATTTTTTGTACTTCTATTTGTATATAAAATATATTTATATCAATTCATGTCTTCATACATGTACTTTGGATAATGATGACCATCACATTCCACCATCCTTGCTAATCCCCTGCTCCCTCCCTTTCCCTCCCACCCCTCTACCTTATCTAGAATTCATCTATTCCTCCCATGCTCTCCCTCTCCACCCCACTATGAGTCAGCCTCCTTGTATCAGAGAAAACATTCAGCATTTGTTTTTTTAGGATTGGCTAACTTCACTTAGCATTATCTTCTCCAATGCCATCCATTTACCTGCAAATGCCATGATTTTATTCTCTTTTATTGCTGAGTAAAATTCCATTGTGTATATATGCCACATTTTTTTTAACCATTCATCCACTGAAGGGCATCTAGGTTGGCTCCACAGTTTAGCTATTGTGAATTGTGCTGCTATAAACATCGATGTAGCTGTATCCCTCTAGTATGCTGTTTTTAAGTCCTTTGGGCATAGTACGAGGAGAGGGATAGCTGGGTCAAATGGTGGTTCCATTCCCAGATTTCCAAGGAATCTCCATACTGCTTTCCATATTGACTGCAACAATTTGTAGTCCCACCAGCAATGTATGAGTGTGCCTTTTCCCCCACATCCTCACCAACACTTATTGTTGTTTATCTTCATAATGGCTGCCATTCTGTCTGGAATGAGATGGTATCTTAAAGTAGTTTGATTTGCATTTCTCTAATTGCTAGAGATGATGAACATTTTTCCATATATTTGTTGATTGATTGTATGTCATCTTCTGAGAAGTGTCTATTCACATCCTTTGCCCATTTATTGATTGGATTATTTGATTTTGGTGTTTACCTTTTTGAGTTCTTTATATACCCTAGAGACTAGTGCTCTATCTGATGTGTGAGGGGTAAAATTTTGCTCCCAAGATGTAGGCTCTCTATTCACCTCACAGATTGTTTCTTTTGCTGAGAAGAAACTTTTTAGTTTGAGTCCATCCCATTTTCTGATTCTTGGTTTTAATTCTTGTGCTATAGGAGTCTTATTAAGGAAGTTGGGGCCTAATCCCACATGATGCAGATTAGGGCCTACTAGTTGTATTCCTAAGTCCTTGATCCATTTTGAGTTGAGTTTTGTGCATGGTGAGAGATAGGGGTTTAATTTCATTTTGTTGCATATGGATTTCCAGTTTTCCCAGCACCATTTGTTGAAGAGGCTATCTTTTCTCCAATGCATGTTTTTGGCGCCTTTGTCTAATATAAGATAATTGTAATTTTGTGGGTTAGTCTCTGTGTCATCTATTCTGTACCATTGGTCTACCAGTCTGTTTTGATGCCAATACCATGCTGTTTTTGTTACTATTGCTCTGTAATATAGTTTAAGGTCTGGTATAGTGATGCCACCTGCTTCACTTTTCCTGCTAAGGATTGCTTTAGCTATTCTGGGTCTCTTTTTTTCCAGATGAATTTTATGATTGCTTTTCCTATTTTTTATGAGGAATGTCATTGGGATTTTGATTGGAATTGCAATAAATATGTATAGTGCTTTTGGAATTATGGTCAATTTGATAATATTAATTCTGCCTATCCAAGAGCAAGGTAGATCTTTCCATCTTCTAAAGTCTTCTTTGATTTCTTTCTTTAGGGTTCTATAGTTTTCATTGTAAAAATCTTTCACCTCTTTCATTGATTCCCCTGTTTTTATTTTATTTTATTTTTTAAGGCTATTGTAAATGGGGTAGTTTTCCTCATTTCTGTCTCGGAGGATTTGTCACTGATATGCCTTTGATTTATGGGTGTTGATTTTATAGCCTGCTACTTTGCTGAATTCGTTTACTAGTTCTAGAAGTTTTCTAGTGGAGCTTTTTTTGAAAAAATAGTGCTAATTTAAGTTCTTATTTTTCTGTACATATCCCTTTAATTTCTTTCATCTAATTGCTCTGGCCAGTGTTTCAATGACTACGTTACATAGAAGTGGTGAAAGAGGGCATCCCTGTCTTGTTTCGTTTTTTAGAGGGAATGTCTTCAATTTTTCTCCATTTAGAATGATGTTGGCCTGAGGCTTAGTGTAGATAGCCTTTATGATATTGAGATATGTTCCTGTTATTCCTAGTTTTTCTAGTGTTTTGAACATGAAAGGGTACTGCATTTTGTCAAATGCTTTTTCTGCGTCTATTGAGATGATCATATGATTCTTATCTTAAGTCTATTGATGTGATGAATTACATTTGTTGATTTCATTATGTTTAACCAAACTTGCATCCCTGGGATGAATCCCACTTGATCATGGTGCACGATTTCTTTGATATGTTTTTGTATTCGATTTGCCAGAATTTTATTGAGAATTTTTGCATCTATGTTCATTAGAGGTATTGGTCTAAAGTTTTCTCTCTTTGATGTATCTCTGACTGGTTTTGGAATCAGGGTGATATTGGCCTCATAGAGTAAGTTTGGAAGTGCTACCTCTTTTTCTATTTCCTGAAATAAATTGAAGAGTATTGGTATTAGTTCTTCTTTAAAGGTCTTGTAAAACTCGGTTGTGTAACTGTCTGGTTCTGGACTTTTCCTGGTTGGTAGGCTTCTGATGACGTCTTCTATTTCATCACCTGATATTAGTCTGTTTAAATTGAGTATATCTTCATGACTCAGTCTGGGTAAGTCATATGACTTAAGAAATTTGTTGATGCTTTACTATCTTCTATTTTATTGGAGTATAAGTTTTTAAAATAATTTCTAATTATCCTCTGCATTTCTGTAGTGTCTGTTGTGATATTACCGTTTTCATCATGTATGCTGGTAATTTGAGTTCTCTCTCTCCTTCTCTTTATTAGCGTAGCTAAGGGTCTGTCAATTTTATTTATTTTATCAAAGAACCAACTTTTTGTTTTGTCAATTTTTTTCAATTGTTTCTTTTGTTTCAATTTCATTAATTTCAGCTCTGATTTTAATTATTTCTTGCCTTCTACTACTTTTGATGTTGATTTATTCTTCTTGTTCTAGGGCTTTGAGATCTAAAGTGAGGTTATTTTTCTTGACTTTTTTTTTCTTTTAAGGAATGAACTCCGTGCAATGAACTTTCTTCTTAAAACTGCTTTCATAGTGTCCCAGAGATTTTGATATGTTGTGTCTATGTTCTCGTTTACCTCCAAGAATTTTTTAATCTGCTCCTTGATGTCTTCTGTAACCCATTGTTCATTCAATAGCATGTTATTTAGTCTCCAGGTGTTGGAGTAATTTTTATTTTTTATTTTGTCATTGATTTCCAATTTCATTCCATTATGATCTAATAAAATACATGGTAGTGTCTCTACTTTTTTGTACTTGCTAAGAGTTTCTTTTTGGCATAGTATATGGTCTATTGTAGAGAAAGATCCATGTGCTGCTGAGAAGAAAGTGTATCTGCTTAATACAGGTTGAAATATTCTATATATATATATATCAGTTAAACCTAAGTTATTGATTGTATTATTGATTTCTATAGATTCTTTATTCAACTTTTGTTTCAAAGATCTATCCAGTGGTGAGAGAGGTGTGTTACAGTCACTCAAGATTATTGTGTTGTGATCAATTTGACTCTTGAACTTGAGAAGATTTGTTTGATGAACATAGCCGCAGCATTGTTTTGGACATATATATTTATGATTGTTATGTCTTATTGGTGTATTGAACAGTATGTAATGTCCATCTTTATCCCTTTTGATTAACTTTGGCTTGAAGTCTACTTTATTTGATATGATGACCCCTGCTTGCTTCCACAGTCCATGTGAGTGGTATGATTTGTCCCAACCTTTCACCTTCAGTCTGTGTATGTCTTTACCTACAGATGAGTCTCCTGGAGGCAGTGTATTGTTGGGTCTTTTTTTTAAAAAATCCAATCTGCTAGTCTAAGTCTTTTGATCTGTGATTTTAAGCCATTAACATTCAGGGTTACTATTGAGACATGGTTTGTGTTCCCAGCCATATTTGTTTATTTTTGTTATTTAACTTGATTTTCTTCTTTGATTAGTTTTTTCCTTTAGGGTATTACCTCCCTCTGCTGATTTTCATTGTTGTATTTGTTTGCTCTTCATGGAATATTTTTCCCAGGATGTTTTATAGTGTCAGTTTTCTAGCTATAAATTTTTGTAACTTTTGTTTATCATGGAAGGTTTTTATTTCATCTTCAAATCTAAAGCTTAATTTTACTGGATACAAGATTTTTGGTTGGCATCCATTTTCTTTCAGAGCTTGATATATGTTGTTCCAGGATCTAGTTTTCAGGGTCTGTGTTGAAAAATCTGCCATTATCCTAATTGGTTTTCCCCTGTATGTAATCTTACTCCTTTATCTTGTGGCTTTTAAAATTCTCTCCTTATTCTGTATGTTGGGCATTTTCATTATAATGTGCCTTGGTGTGGATCTATTGTGATTTTGTACACCCAGCTTCCTGTAGGCTTTTTGAATTTGGATTTCCAATTCATTCTTCATGTTTGGAAAATTTTCTGATATTGTTTGATTGAATAGATTGTTCCTTCCTTTGGTTTGGACCTCTATGCTTTCTTCTATCCCAATAACTCTTAAATTTGGTCTTTTTATGCTATCCCATATTTCTTGAATGTTCTGCTTGTCGTTTCTTGCCATTATCACTGTGTGGTCTATATTCTTTTCAATATTATATATTTTGTCTTCATTGTCTGATGTTCTACTTCCAAGTGGTCTACTCTGTTGGTGATGCTTTCATTTGAGCTTTTAATTTGGTTTATTATTTCTTTCATTTCAAGGATTTATGTTTGTGTGTGTGTGTGTGTGTGTGTGTGTGTGTGTGTGTTTGCACGTCTATCTCCTTGTTGTGGGTTAGTATTTGTTCATGTAGCTCCTTGTTGAAGTGATCTTTCACTGGTCTCTTATATCTTCCTTGAGTTCACAGAACACTTTAACCATGTACATCCTAAACTCCTTCTCTGTCATTCCTCCTGCTAAGGCTGCCAATGATTCTAATGGTGTGGTGTCTTCATTTGTTTGGGGCACTTTCTTCCCTTGTCTTTTCTTGTTGCTTGTGTGTCTTCATTTCCAGTTCTGTGGGTCTAGATTGTTATTGTTTTTACCCTATAGGTTTGTAGTGCTCTTGCAGGGTTCCAAGACCTCTCCTTTGTTAACAGATCCCAATATGGACAATATACCACATATGAACAATTTGTTGTAATTAAGACATTTTCAGTTTAGTCTCAATGTACAGAAATGTTGGATTCAATAATTATCTGAAAGATAATCAGTAGTTTTTTAAAAAGGTTTACAGTTTCTGACAATGGACAAGCAACTGGGGGTGGGGCTTAGGACAATATGGTGAGGAGGTAGGATATAGAGTTAATATATCTTAGGAGGTATGAAGGAGAAATCTAGCAAAGAGGGTTAGTAGGAAGAGAATAGACAAGATGTAATTTAGGGCAGGCAAGTATGTGGGATGACAGTAGAGTACCTAAAACAAACATACATATGTATTTATAAAAATATAGATGTTAAAACAGTAAAATTTGGAGGGGGGAAATGAAAGAATAAAAAGGAAAAGAAAAAAAGGATACATACGACACCTCGATATTACATTATTCAGATGACCCAGTCCTCAAAGTCCTATTTCATGCAAAGTTTTTGGTTTCTCATATGTTGGGAATGTGAGGACTGGAGGATGGAAGGGTTGAAGAGAAAAAACAAACAAACCAACGAAAAAAAAAAACAAACAAACAAACAAACAAAAAACTCAGGAAGAAGCCAGGGTTGCAGCTAGCTTTAGAGATGCGTATCTTTCCTGCTTCTCTTCTCATCCACTAGGTGGCGCCATGTGTTATAAGCTGGTGTCTCTGCTCCCTGGATGGTGGAGGAAACCAGGGTGGGAAGACTGGTCCTGGCGCTGGGGGCTTGGATGCGGGGAGTGGCACCCTCCAGTCCCTGCAGAAAGACTGCACCTCACGGGTCATTGTCTCTTTTTGCTTGTATGATGTGAGCGCCTGGTACTTTCTCCCTCTCTTGCCTGGAGATTTCCCAGTTCCTGGTCTCTCCCTGTCCCCCA
Source organism: Spermophilus citellus (assembly GCF_964194105.1). Taxonomy (NCBI): domain Eukaryota; kingdom Metazoa; phylum Chordata; class Mammalia; order Rodentia; family Sciuridae; genus Spermophilus; species Spermophilus citellus. The sequence continues at coordinate 137,670,861 of NC_138189.1, read as the reverse complement.
GCAGTTCCCATTGAGGAAACCCTCACCCCAGGGCTCCTGTGGGCGGCACCCTGGTGGCACGGCACACCTGTGTTGGGCAACTACTGTGTTGCGTTACCTCCGCTGGAGAGGGGGGAGAATTGGAAATCTGGTTCCTGGCCCCTGGAGATCCGATCTGGGAACTGGCCCAGATAAATGGCGAGAATGTTGAGTCAAGGTGGCAGCGGTCTGCTTTCAACCCCAGGGTGCCTGGTGAGGTTGGGGAGCCTGGTGAGGTGGGGGGAGCCTGGTGAGGTTGGGGAGCCTGGTGAGGTGGGGGGAGCCTGGTGAGGTTGGGGAGCCTGGTGAGGTGGGGGGAGCCTGGTGAGGTGGGGGGAGCCTGGTGAGGTGGGGGGAGCCTGGTGAGGTGGGGGGAGCCTGGTGAGGTTGGGGAGCCTGGTGAGGTGGGGGGAGCCTGGTGAGGTGGGGGGAGCCTGGTGAGGTTGGGGAGCCTGGTGAGGTTGGGGAGCCTGGTGAGGTGGGGGGAGCCTGGTGAGGTTGGGGAGCCTGGTGAGGTGGGGGGAACCGGGTGATGGCGTGGTGCTGTGGGTAGGTGGCAGCTGATGACTTGTGTGGGAGTGGAGTGAGGTCTTGGCCATGTGCAGATGTGTTCATAGGTGATTCTGCTAAGGCGCTCGCCGAGTTTTGCAGGGACTGGAACTTTGAGTTTGGGTCCTGCTCCAATGCCGGGCTGAGGCCTACTCGAATGCTGAGGCCCTGAGCCCCCCGTGGGGTCACAGCGCTGGTGTTTTCTGCAGAGAGCAGCTGGATAGGGGTCCTCTAACACTCTCAGAGATGGAGTACTCTGGACTAGTTGAGATCTGCGGGTCTGGTAGATGGGGGCACGGGCAGTTCACTCCCTTCCTGCTGCCATGTTTGGCATTTTTTCTGTGAGGCTGTTATTCATCTCTCCCTTATTTCTTCTACCCTCTCCTTTTAAATTTTTCATGGATGTATAGTGGCCTTCTATTTTTTTTTTTTTTCATGTTATCCTTTTTGTCCTTTTTTGTTCTCTGTTTGATTTTTTAAAATAAAAAATTTAAACAATTCTAGATTTACACCAAATGGAGAATGTAGTACAAGAGTTCTTAAGTCTTCCGCATCTCGTTTCCTTTGTTAGTAACATCAGACATTATTGTGACACCCTTGTTACAATTCATGAACCAGTATTGATATATTATTATTCACTAAAGTCTATATTTCATTCATATTTCTTTGGTTTTTATCTAACACCTTTGTTCCAGGATCCCATCCAAGACTCCAAAGTACATTTAGTCATCATGTGTCCTTAAACTTCTCTTGGCTGTGATAGTCTCTCACTTTCTTTGGGATGACCTTTGGAGTTTTGAATACTAGCCAGGTATTTTAGATGTTTTTCTCTTGAGTAGACTGGATTATGGCTTTTTGAAGGAAGACCATGTAGGTAAAATACTGTTCTCTTCCCATCACATCAAGCATATATATGTACAGTCACCATTGATATCAGTCTTGCTCACCCGGATGAGGTGGTTTTCGTGCCGTTTTCCCATTGTTCAGTTACTCTTGTCTATACATTTTGAAAGTAAGTCACTGAATTCCAAACTTAAGGAGTAGGAGTGTTCCCCTCTTTGAGGAGGGTGCATTTCTGCAAATATCTGGAGTCCTTCTGCATGGGAGTCTTCATAATATCTACTTCATTTACTCACTCATTTCTATCGGTATGCACTCATGGATATTCATTTCATACCTTGTGTGAAAACTCAATACTACTTTACTTATTTTGTTACTCAGCGTCTTCTGTCTTTGCTCTTTCAGGAATTTTTCAGTTGGCTTGGTATCCCTTTAACAAGCCTCCATCATTGCGTGTGTTCTTTGTTTGCTTCTGAAAGTACTTTCTGACCCTAAACAGTTCTGCAGGTTTGTCCTAGTCCTAAAGTCAACCATTGCTTCATGGATCCCTGGTTCCTTTGGTTGGAGAATTATATGAGAAAACAAGGTCTTTCTCTGTGTTCTTGTTGCCATCAGCATATTGTCCCCCTTCTGCCCTCTCAGCTGAACATGGAAATACATGGTGTATACTGATGCTTGCACATACACACACCTATAGCTATTTCTATAGATAATCAATATCAACTAAACCTGTATTTATACTGATGTCCTACCTTGGTTCCATCACCACATGGATCATTCCAGCCTCATCTTTCTTCTGTGTAACCTCCAACTCCCACAATGAGTAACCTGACTCCCACTCACCATTATTTTTGACTACCTGGCATCTATATTTCTATTGATGGATAATCTTACTTAGATTTTCCTTTGAAAACCACTCTTCTTGTGCTCAAAGCCCTTGTGGTTTAGTGGGTAATGGTTGAATTTATTTGCCTGTACCTGAATAATCAGCACACCTACTTTCCATGACTGTGGGTACTGGTTCTATGGGACCCATTTATCCAGCTTAGCCTCAATTTCAGGACTCCTGCTGTCATACATGGAAATGTGAAACTTTCCTTCTGATGAACTTGGAGCTATGATGATGTAGGTCTAATTCTTCAAGGGAGTATCATACAGGGGAAGTTTTCCTGAGAAAGATGCTATGTGAAGAAAAGGTGAGCTAAGTAATGGGTGGAGATATCTTCCTTGCTGTGTCTTTTGAGCTCTCGGATCCAGGCCTTCCTTTCTATGAATGTTTCTATTGTGAAGCTACAACTTCCTTATTTAGCTTAATCCTACTTGGTTTGGATTTATGCCATTTGTAACCAGAATCTTTGTGATCTTCCTCACCTGGGTTTAACCGGATTTTATTAAATTTATGATGCTGAGGCACTGGAATGCAAACACACATCTTAGGATAATATTCTTTAATCCCAAAGATTCCATTAAATCAAAGGTTTAATCTGTTGAGTTATATTCTTACAGTAGCATTTCTTTTGTGTATGAGCTAAATAGAAATCTTATGCCAACCATTGGGATAATTTAAATTCAGGCTACTGGAAAATAAAGTGGCATATGTGTCTTTAATAATAAATTGGAGCAGATTGAAAATCCTTGAATTTTTACATCCCTGATCCTTCATATGTATTTTCTTTTTAGAAACTATAATTTATTTGAGAATATATAAACTCCAAAGGTAAGAGAATAAGAACCTGAATCAGAAGAGGTTATCTGCTATGTTGCTTAGGCTATTAAAGAAGATTCCATAACTTTAGTCTGAATTTGAATGTCTCTTCACCAATTTTTTGAGATGGATTCAAATATATTAATTATAATACTCCATCACCCCACCACAGTAACAATCAGGACTCATTAGTTTACTGTCTCTTTTACTATTCAAAGCTTTACTGAATGTCTAGTGTGTGTGTGTGTGTGTGTGTGTACATATATACACACAAATGGGGTCTTACTAAAACTCAACTTCTCTGTGCTATAGCTCTGTGCAAACACCTACCTGGACAATGCAAACCAGTAGCAGTTTCTTGGTATAAATGCAAAGTCACCTTGCTGATTCATTCTCATCTATCTGCATCATATTATCTCACAATCTGGTATTGTTAAAAAAAAATATATATATCACATAAGCCTGATTATTTTTCTATTCTAGGTTTGAACCATCTTTTAAAATAGAATGTTAAATATTATGCAAACTATGGTCCTTATTCTACCAAGAGGGCTGTATGACCTTCAACCTTTTTGTTCCATGATTCACATCTTGACATTAGAAGAGAATAGTCTAAATGATCTCCAAGTTTCCTGAAATGTTACAAAGCTCATCTGTTTATGAAGTACATTTTAAGCAATAATGTTTAAAGCCCATGGACCTTCACAAATGGGGTCTTACTAATAGTCAACTTCTCTGGGCTATAGCTCTGTGAAAACACCAGCCTGAACAATGCAGAGCAGTAGCAGTTTCTTGGTATATGCGCAAAGCCACCTTGCTGATTCATGCTCATCTACCTGCATCATGTTCTCTCGCAATCTAGTATTGTTAAATTCTGCCCTAACAAAGAAAAAGTAGCAGTTAGTCAGAGTTCTTAATATTACTTAGCTCTCTGTTCAACTGCATGTTAACATTGAGGCGTGTGCTCTTTGAATTTTAAACATCCTTTGGGCAATTGCAGCTTGTGTTATCTTATTGACCTCTGTAACCTGTGTGAAAGTTTTACAATCATTTAAATACTGCATTTGTTTACCTTTTTGAATGTTGGAGCTAATTCTCAGCTAGAGGAGTTGTTTGAAGGAATATTTCGACTTGAGGATTCTAACAACATGTGAGAGAATGTATCAGTTATTTGGTTCTTTTGACAAAACACTTGAAAACTATTAGTGGATATATTGTTTCCCTCTACCAATGAAACATCCGTTGATGGCCCTCCCTGGCCTTTTCATTCCCTGGCTTCCTCAGGTTCCTAAGATTCACCTAAGCTGAGACATGGCAGTGGGCAGATACTGCTCTTCCTTTTCCTCTCCTCTTGCTCCTAAGTTAGCCCCTCAGGGCCATGTGTACTTTATGCTCTTGTCTACAGTGTACTACAGGTCAGATCCCTGCTCCGTCATGAACTTGATCAGGCCTTTACTCTGCATGTAGTTGTAACCTCCCTTTATAAAATCCCGAGATGGCTACTTTATCATTGAGTCTATTTTTCAAATCTCACCAAGAGTCAACCTTTAAATTATCAGATCATCCAACAAGAATGTCTATCTTTTCTCAGCACTTGGGAAATACACATTGTTCACCCATGACTATAAGTAACACCTGAAATAACAACAGCAACAACCCCAAACCTTTGGGACCTGACCAATTGCCATAAAGTTTAGCAAAACTTCTTTATCTAACTTCTTTTTCATCATTTATTCCCTGTAGCAGCAGTTGTTTTAGACCAGATGAGCTGTCTCCAGAGTGTGAAAACATCTGACAGCTCAGCTCGGCCCTCAGTCCTCAGAGAAAGAAGCTCCTGGATTGTACGTGGGTCCAGATGTACCAGGGAAGACTTTTTTGTTTGTTTGTTTTTTAACCATCAGAGTCTGCTTAGCCACAGAGAAGATGAGAAACACACTGGGTCTTGATGAAAGAGCAGGAGAGCTGGGAACTGAAAGATTAACTCAGGAAGTCAAGGGTATAAGAGCCTACCTAATTATTTAGAGAGAGTAGAAAAAAAATATAATATTTTCATTGCTGCAAAGGACTTTAAAGTGTTGGTTGGGGTGAAGAAGCTCACTATCCAACTATGTCACTCTAAAAACTAAACTAAAATTAAGGCATATGGCTGTCCTGTTGCTTATTCTATTGTCTTTGAAGTTTCATCATGTGAGGTGCCATCGGCCCAGAGTAGGATTGTTTATATAATAAACAGTCAAAGGTTGAGTGGCCACCACTGCACATTCCAATAGCCGCCAATCTCAGAATAGGTAATCACATATTTCTACAATCATCCAATTATAGATGACATTAAAAAAAATAGAGACAGAAAAAGAAAATAGAATATGTGCAAACAATTGAGAAGCTCATATTAAGGAAAATATGAAAAAAAGGTGCATGTTCATTGCATCTACCCCATCGTGCTGAAGGTCTCCTGCTAGGTTTTCCTGAAGATTCTTTGAGAAGAGAAAATGGCTGGCTCTTCAGACAGCCTTTGCCCAGGTGTTATGGATGGACCAAGACCATAATTCCAAACCCACTGCCCATGTATGATTAAAACTCTCCCGAACATAGACCTTGGTGGTAAAATAGTACCATGATTGTAGTAATCCTTATCCCTATGACCTTGGTGAGCCTTCCACATGTGCAGTTCCTTATGCTAATGGAACAAGTTGATTAGATTTAGGAAAGTAAATGACCCTTGAGCAGTCTGTCTAAGACTGGCCAGAGGGTTGCTATCTGTATGGTCTACTTCAAGGGAGAAAAATTCCAATCTATTTCTCTAGTTCCAGAATCTGGCAATAGTTGTTTCAGGCAATGGTATTGTTTGAGATTGAAAGGCAGATGTAGAGTTAAGACATGGCTACAGTGGACAGCAAATAGGAATGCTCAGAAGAATCATGTGGCCAGAGATGGAATGAATATGCAGAGAGAAGCAGGAAAAGATACCCACCTGGAACAGCTGGAGGTAGATAAAATTAGAGATAGAGGAGACCTCAGTAGTGTCCAGTTCCAGGGCACTCCAGTTTTTAGTGGGGACCTAATCATGTGGGTGTTCTTGTTCATGGGTCTCCTTTTAGCAAGTTCTTCTTTCCCTTAATGCTAGTTGGGTAGAACTCTTAAATCCCAAACACCATGTTCCATTCTCAGCCCCAAATGAATTAACACATCTTTATTGTCAAGTATTTCCTCAGACTTCTTTGGTTTTACTTTTGCAGAAAAAAAAAATCTTCCTTTTGATCATGAATGAGCAAACAACATTTTCCCAGTCTTTTAAAGTGGAACTATCTTAGCTATCTCAGGCCATTAGGAAATTTCTGTTGGAACATTCTGTTCAGCAACATAACAGGAGTGCACATATAATATTTTGTCTGGCCACAAACAACCTAGTGTGGTAAGTCTCTCTCTCTCTCTCTCTCTCTCTCTCTCTCTCTCTCTCTCTCTCTCTTTGAGTTTTCTATAATTAAATTTAATCTGAGTTCTCACAATATGTAGTATCAGAGATCTGGTCATTTATATAATCTGGTCAATTCTGTAAATTTTTTCCCTTCAGTATTTTCTTAGGGATTTAGGCTCCCCAGCCCAGGTGGTAATTATAGTTTAGGAGTAACAGAGCTACAGCTGTTTGATGGATTCTCCACCATATAACATGCTCTGTCTAGACTTAGGCCATTAATATTTATCATCACATCCATTGATGTGTCCCTGGTCTTGTTTTAGTTTTCTTATGTTGGACTTGTCCAGTGCTTTAGTTCTTCAGATCATGTTCTTCTTGCTCCTGGGAGGAAGGTTAAAAATAAGCAAACATATCATTTAGTTAAAATTGCTGCATAACCACGAACTATGCTAAGTATTTACACCTGTCATTTTGTGTTATCTTGCAACACCCCTATGAGACATACTCTGCAGGTGAGGAAACTGAAGCCTAGACAGAGATCTTTTGCTCATAAATGGAGGTGCCTATTTGTATAAAAGTTTACTGGCTTAAACCCAGGTAATCTTCCCAGAGAATGATGCTGGGTTGTTACTTTACATCTGATATTTGGTGTTCCAGGTTCTTTTCTGTTTTCTTCTATATGGACTCTGTATTTAAATCCTCTTTCCCCATCTTTTGAAAAGCTGTGATTGGGTTGTTTTGACCTCTAATCTGACCTGCCTTTCAAGACTGGTTTTATATTTCCTACCAATATCCATCACCCTGACGTCAAAATCTGCTGTGCGTTGGCAGTCTTCCACACTCTGGCTGCCCCCATTGTGAGGCAAACTAGAGTTTTAACACTGAGAATCATTTTGGCAACATAGCTCTCTATATAATGTTGACTAATGCGAACTCTTTAAAGCTACCTCAAACTAACACTTAATCCAGATTTAAAATTAGAGAGAAATAAGTATTTTGGGTAGTGCTGGCTTACTATTCATGAATTCTTTAAGTTTCTGTTTATTGGAGAAGAGTTACACTCATACATTGCGGGTGAGACTGCAAATTAGTACAACCACTTTGGAAAATAGCATACATGCGCATTGACCAAACAGACTCCATTTTACCCTGGGACTCCATATCATGTAAGAAATGCTTCTCCCATAGGAAAACCCCACCTCTGCACCCATTAAGAGTCACCTAGCATAGCATACTTGCAATACAAAATAGCAATTCTTATACTATATAAAATTGTTCGATTTGGTTTCCATTTTTCTTGGACATTGTACCTTGTCAGAGATTGATTGTCTAGACATTAGTAACTTGTACTGAACTAGGGTCATTTTGAACCCCTTCCCTTCTGCTTGCTTGCTGCTATGCCAACCTGGAAAGTCCCATGGGAAATACCAGTGTACCCATTACATTGTCTTGCTAACTGCCCAATTCAGCTTCTGTATCTGCTTGCTTGTAGCTATGTCAACCAAGATATGTTTTTGCCTTTAAATATCTTAAAATGCTCAGGCTTAGGGCTGTTCCTTGCATAGACAGTTATGGGTCCTGCAGAGATTAGTTGCCTGCTGGCCAGCTAACACTTTAATTTGGATAAAACTGGGACTTGATTTGTTTTCTGAGCGACCTGACCCAATAACAGGATCCTCAAAAACTTAGGAATATAAGCCACCACACAACCCAGCTATCTCATTCTTCAGTATTTACCCTAAAGAACTGAAATCAGCACAGTGTAGTGATATATGCACAACAATGTTTTCAGCAGCACAATTCACAATAGCCAAGTATGGAACCAGCCCATGTGCCCGTCAACAGATGAAGAGATAAAGACAATATGTTACATACACACAATGGAGCTTTACTCAGGTATAAAGAATGAAATTATGTCATTGTATGGTAAATGGATGAAACTAGAGCACATCATGCTAAGTAAAATAAGCCAGGCTCAAAAAGTCAAGGGCCAAATGTTTTTATCTCATATGTGGAAGCTGGAGAGAATTAAAGAATTATAAAAAAGCAAGAACAGTAGAGTAGAGGAAGGGAATTGAGGTATGGTATAGACGGATGTGGGAAAAGGGAGGAATTGCAGAATGAAATTGACCACACTATGCTGTGTGCATGTAGGGATATACCACAATGATTTTCACTTTTATGTATATTTATGGTGCATTGTTTTTTTTAAACAACAAATTTATAGAAAGAGCAGTAGAATAGTGCAAAGGGATCATGGGAATAAGAAGGAAGAGAAAGGGGAATTATTGGGGGTTTAAATGGAGCAATTTATAGTATGAGCATTTATGAATGTCAAAATGAGCCCCACTATTATGCAGAACTATAATGCACTAACAATAAAATTTAAAAAGTAGAGAGAATATTGAGGTTAAGTAAAAGCAAAGAGAATCTAAAACTCAAAAAATTTGGATATAACTTTTTATTAGAACATGGGTCCCTTCCACATACTGTCTATCATGGCTGACTGTTTGAGGAGGGAGCAAGAGAAGGTGGGGCAGCAGGAGAAAACCATTTGGTTGACTTTCCTTGTACTGGAAGCTAAAGAGGTCACTGAGGCCCTCCTGAGACAAGTTTTCCAAAACTCTATTTTCTATTAATGAAGTGAATGTTCTGCTGCAATCTCTAGAAGTTACCATCAAGAAATTAGACATGTTTACGCATTTAAAATTGATCAACTATTGGTTTGCTTCAACTCTTTCCCAATTCATTTCAAATGTGCCTTCTGACCACAACTTCTCTGAGAAGCATGGCTCGTAAGAGTGAGGGAAGAATGGATGTGACCATCTGAATTATCTGAAACAACTGAAAGGGTAACCCAAATGGGGTTTCCCATTGCAAATGAATTAAGGGAAATTTTCATCCTCTTAGGAGTTTTTTTTTTTCCCCTTTCCTTTTTTTTTTTCCACCTTATGTCAATTCGTAAAAAGGGTACAGTTGCCCCAAACTTCTGGTGGATAGAAAAAAGAATGCTGTTAATCATTTTATGTGCCTAGGTCAGCCCTCCACATTGAATTATCCAGGCAAATATAAATAGTGCTAAGATGGAGAAACCCTGGTCCAAACCCAAACTGAATTCTGAAAACCAATAAAGAACTAAAAGCCAATGAAGAACTGTTTCCAGGAATGGGATAAACCTGTGTAGATGAATCTCTAGTGTTGATAGCAAAGACAGCTGTCATCCTATTGCACAAATGGCTCTGTGCTTACTCCATGGCTCAGTCCAATGTTCTGGCATACACTGGAGCTTCTGCATTAGGAGAAGCCCATACCTTGGATTTTCAGGAAAAAAGTAAACACTTTTCTGGGAAAAATAACATATTTAATTCTGTGTGTCATTTTGTCCCGCCGAAGTATCACAGCCTGAGTAAAATGGACTTTTCAATCTCTATCTCTGCCAGTTGATTTTGGCTTGGTTTGATAGCAGAACGTTCATATTTTTTATGGGAGTGAAAGACTGCATATACATATTTAGAATGACTTGAAGAGACATAGAACATTGGCATCACTGAAATTTTTCAGAAGAAAAATTGTTTAGACCTTGAGAAAAAAAATTAAGTCAATAAAATGGATTTCATCAAAAACACATTATTTGCATGATTTAATAGAGAATTTTAGCCGTGGGACTAAATTTGCATTTCTTTTAAATTTATTTGTTTATTACTTGAGGATGCAAAAGGCCAAATTTCCACCTGATATTGACAATGCCGTACTCTATACTGGAGGTGAAGATAATTGATATTCTTCATATGGGGGTGGAATATATAATTTCAGGTGACTACTTTGAATTACTAAAGGTCTGTTGGCAGTACAGTTATTTTCTTTTGGCCTTGGGGTATTGTAAACAGTCTATTTCTTTGTATTGAAGAGCTGTTAAGACCTCTATTAGTATGCCAAGAATTTTTTTTTTAAACTCTTGAGGATCAGGTATTATGTATTGAAAATATATAATTCAAGAGGTGAAAATCTGGTCAAGAAGTGATAGTGTACTTAATAGTGTTGTTGGTTTGATTTAATATTTATATACTATAATAAGGATCAAATATAATCTATGTGGCATTTAGAATACTTAGAACAAATATTAGAATGACATTCTAATGCACTTACTGGCTTTACCTTCTGTGGACTATTGATTCGTGAAATATTGGCACAGTAGTAACTCTGTTATCTCTGATCATTTTGTTCCTCGCCTACCTGTAAGTATTATTAATGTCATACTTTCTTTGAGAATTCTCTGCTGTGTTACAGCTTATCCCTCAATTCTAATGGAAGGCCTGGGACATGGAAGATGACATCTATATGACAGGGAGACCCCTATTATGGTTTGGATGCGAGGTGTCCCCCAAAACTTATGTATGAGATGAGGCAAGAAAGTTTAGAAGAGAAATGACTGGGTTATGAAAGCCTTAACCCAATCGGTGAATTAAACCCCTGATGGGATTAACTGGGTGGTTACTGAAGGTAGGTAGGGTGTAGTTGAAGGAGTTGGGTCATTGAGGTCATTGCCTTTGAGGTGTATATTTGGTGTCTGGTTAGTGGAGTCTCTCTCTGCTCTCTTATCATCATGTGAGCTGCTTCCCTCCTTCTACACTCTTCTACCATGATGTTCCGTCTTTCCTGGAGCCCCGATGAATGGAGCTGGCTGTCCATGGACTGAAACCTATGAAACTCAAATAAACTTCTCCTCTTCTAAAATTGTTCTTTTCAGATCCTTTAGTCATAGTAGAGAAAAAGCTGACTAAAACAATCCTTGAGCTCATGATAGAATGGTGAGTTTCCAAGTTTCCAAGTTCAATGATAGACATGCATTCTTTTTCTAGAAACCCCCTTCTTTCATGTAGGAAGCTTGCATTGTAGCTAACTCTTTTAACATGTAATTAAAATGCAAATGTAGTTCTTAAAAGAATGGAGTCTCTGAGGAGTACATTACTATTACTGTATCTGAGACCCAATGTCTAACTTCTATTGGATTGAAGTGAGTGAACTCATTTGAGCAAAAATTTTAGAGTGAGTTGTACATGGAGCAGGAAAAGAGTTAAGTGTCTTTCATTTTCATTCTGGTGGTTCCTTGAGGTCAGTACTCAGAAGTTCATACCTAATCTCAAGATATAAATCATCAAGATATCTATCATCTACTTTTTTTTCTTGATATTTTTCTTCCTACAAAGAAAGGTCAGTGACAAGGTTCACACATCTGAACATTGGATATTTGAGAATATCAAAAAATATATCAGTGGAGTTGTGATATTGAATATGATAAGTCCCTAGTCACAGAAGGTGGTTTAAATTAAAATCAATTAGGATATAATTGAAAATTAACTTTCTTAGTTGCATTAGCCATGTTTCAAGGACTCAACAGTTACAAGTAACTAATGGACACTGTTGGATGGATGATCATAAAGCACTTCTCTCACTACAGAGACGTCAGTTGAACTGCTTTACTGATACACAAGTCATTCTTTTTTTGGCAAACATCACTGGAATTTAAATATTGAGAAAATGTCTTCTCGTCATTTCGGTGAGTTTCTAAAGAAGAGCAGTAAAAGTATAAATGTGCTGCTGTCATGTATTTTGTGAGAAAGAAACTAAGTGTGATGGTTAATTTCATGAGTCAACTCGACTGGGCCAAGGGAGCCTAGATGTTTGGCCAAACATGATTCTGGTGTGTATCTGTGAGGGCATTACTAGAGGAGATTAGCATTTGAATCAGACCCAGTAAACCACATTGCTCCTCCCTAATGTGAGTGGGCCTCCTCTAATCAATTGAAGACCTGAGTAGAATTAAAAATCTGAGAGGAAAATCTTCCTGTCTGCTTGAGCTGGAACATTGTTTTTTGTTCTTTTTCCCAGCCTCCAGACTTGGACTAAAATCTTAGCTTTTTTTGTGTGTCTCAGACTTGCTGGCTTTTAGACTGGAAGAGACATCTTGAGCCCTCCTGCTGAAGGCTCTGGCCTGCCTGCTCATTGTCATTTTTGGAATGTGGCTTCCATTATCATGTGAGCTGGTTCCTTGTATTCTCATAATCCCCCCCCCCCCACACACACACCCATTACATAATCTGTCTCTTTGGAGAACACTAAAACACCAAGGAAAGAAGGAAAAGAAGTCTTTGGTAAACAGTGCAAAGGTGAAGTCTGTCCCTTGGATTTTCTTTCTTCAGTGTCCTAACTTTTCAAGATCTAATAGGAAATTGATCCAGAATATTTACCTGTGAGTCAGGGAAAGATTAAAGGGACCAAAATAGTAGAAACAACTAGATAGAGTAAACAGGCAGGAGAGGAAGATACGAAATCAGTGTGAAAAATTACAAGTTGGATGGAAAATTTGGCTTCCCAAATAGCAAAGCAAAATGATCAGACTGAAGATTATTATTCAAGGTGAATCTTAGGTATCTAAGAATTTAATTGATTATTCTTAATATGCCCACCTGTGCATAGTGATTTTTAGAGTCCCCTGCACTGCACAGAATAAAAATCGATGTACCTAGGTGTTTTTAAGGAATGGTTTCTGTGTTCTTGGGCCTGAGCAGTAGATCAATGGTGGAAGATTTGAAGCTCCCTTTTAGTCTGTGCCTTATTATATACCACAATTTAGTAGCATACAAAAGACCATTGAATCATCACCATGTGCAAACAAATAAGCAAACACTCATTCTTTTTCATGATCAAGAAATAAACAAGAGCAGTATTAATTATCTGGCTAAAATAAATTATAATGAATGCAAACTCATTACTGTTGAAATCGATGCATGCATAGCAGAAGGTACATTTATTGAAGTCAACATACTTAATTACATTTGGAGTAATAAAGAGAGTAGCATGAAGTCCAATGTCTCTTGAGCCTAAACATTAATTTTGATCTAATTTTCTTTTCCTTGATGTTGAGAAAATGAAAAGGCAAACAAAATTAAGAGACCAATGTTAACTTCATTAGCTCCGTGAACAGGGGATTGTAAGCTGTTTGTACTATGTGTACTCCATATTGTGATCCAAGGAAAGGTTACTTGAATTTAAAACCAGTAATGTTATTATAAGAATAAAAGTAGCCATATGGCCTTTCTCCTTCTACAGGAGACAGACATAATGCGACATGAGCCGTGGTGACAAGAACAGAGGGTACATAGAATTTTGACAGTCTTTTTGATTGGAAGGAGAAAATTTTTAATATGGAAAGAGAGTCTTTATTTATGCCACTCAGCTTTTGTCCAAAGATTTTCTTCTTTCTTGAATCCCTATTTCTTACCCAACCAGGTCCAGTCTTTTATTCTTCCTCGCTCTAAGCTCCTATATACTTTCTGTCAGCATAGAGATTTTATGATCATAATTAACCTTTCAGGTGTGTTCATGATTTCCCAACTGAAATGTGAGAACTCCAGCTCAGGAGTTCTTTCGCCTAGTGCAAAGCTGGGTAAAAAGGTGTATTGGTGGGAAGACAGCTGTTAGGAGAGTAAATGAAGGAAACCCTCGAATCTATGACATTGGATGACCCTGGCCTAGGTAGACTCCACATCAAGGAGAAAACAACCAAAGGGCCTGATAATTATTCTCATCATATGACTTAACCATTATAGATACAGATTCTGATTTAGATAGTAATGTATTAATATTTATTTATGTGATTCACCAATTCATCTTACTTATTTTTGCTGCATTTCAAAACAATCAGTTACCTTATCCATAAATGCTACAACATACACATCACTAACTAGAGTTAAATGTCTGTTTGCTTAAGAAACATTTTGCACACAGTGAAATACACAAATCTTAAGCATGTCACTCACAGATGTGTATACCTCTATATCCTGAACCCTTACCATCACAGATAATACCATCATCACTTTCTTCATGCCTCCAAACAGCCAGTTGAGGTGACAGACTCAACAACTATGGAGGTAAGAGTATGGGGATTTTTATTTATTCAAAAAATTTTAAGTAAACAAATATTAGTTGTATGTGTTTTGAGGTACAGGATAACTCAATAAAAGCCTGCCATGTGATTAAATAAATAGGTGATTAAAGCAGGGTGATATGCATTTCTGTATTTTGAAACATTTCTTTGTCAGGAAGCTTTAAATTCTTCTATCTCTTTACAAAATATGTAATAGATTGTTCTGAACTACAGTCACCCTACTCTGCTATAGAACAATAGTGCTTGGTCCTCTTATCTAACTATATTTTGGTACCTGTGGATATTGATTTAGAAAGACCTACTTATTGCTTAGAAGGCACTGGACATCAGCATTTCTCTGATGCACTATATCTGATCAGCATTTCCTATACAGGCTTATCCTTAGGTATATAAATGTTTAGCTTCAGAAAGGAATTGATTTATGTTGCTTTTCTTCAGAAGAAACATTCAACTTTAAAATTTGTGTTATTTATAAGAGCTCCCTCATGAGTAACAGTAGGAGTAGGCAAGAATGAAGTAATAAGCATTTCCCTATGTCATACAATTTTTAGCACTTCCAGCTGATGAAATAAGAGTGAACTAAGGTAAGTATACAGAAAACAAACCGAGAAGTGTAATCTATAATACAGCAATAGCAAAATGTTACCAAGAAAAATAGTGAAAGCTAAGCTAAAACTACTGTGTTCCTGTCATGCAAATATATAGAACGAGGCTTAAAAAAATGTCTTAGTGGAAGTCTAACTGGGTCAAAGTCTCTTGTGTTAAGCACATTTTAGCTTAATAATTGCTAAAATCATTACATATTCTATACATATATCAAATTATCATACTGTGTCCTATGTGCAAATACTTCATCAATTAAAATTTAAAATTATTTTTAAAGAGTAAGATGATTCTTCTTCCTAAGTGAAATGAAGAAATTGGATAGTATACTCCCCAAGGTCTAATATTTTATGTACCTAGGAGAGTAAGTTAACACGGTCGGTTTTATTAGGATTTTCTGCTCCATTTATCTTCGTGTAAAATATTATGTGACTGTCTACAAAGATGCTGGTTTTCTGGGTAGTCTTATAACAGAGGCCTTAAGATATTCAAGTGGAGCCCATATTTTACCTGTTCCAATGGTTCTCAACTGGAAACAATTTTCTCCCCCTGGCCCAACACCCTCAGAGACATTTTGCAATGTCTGTGGGTGCTTTTGGAACCACATGAGACCAAGTTGCCTCTGTGATGCCCCATGAGTTTCAAGTACATTAATAAAGAGGACCTTATCCTACATAACCACACTACAATGATCAAAATCAGGAAATTGACATTCATACATACACTTGCTAATTCACAGACACCATTCAAATTTCACCAATTGATCAACATGGTCCTTTACAGCAAGAGGGCCCAGGTCAGAACTATCTATTACATTTATTCATCAAGTTTCTCCCTTCTCCTTCAGTCTAAGTGAGTTCCAAATCTTTCCTTGGTTTTGTAACTTTGGGCAATGTATTTCTTACACCTCTCTATACGGACTGGTTTAATGTTTCCTGTGACTGGATTTGAGTTGTGTGTCTTTGGCAGGAATGTCGAAGACATCATGCTTTTGTACTTTTCTGACATCCTTTTAGGTAGGGGACAGTTTTGATTTCTTCAATTACAAATAATGTTTGATAACTTGGTAAAGGTGATGTCTCACAGTGAGCAAGTTTACTTAATGAAAGATTTTGTGGTGAAGTATTTCGAAACTGTGACCATCTCATCACTTGTTAAACTTTTAATTGATTCATTTAAACATATGTGGACCTGTGGTATCTTATTTTATTCAATGGATTATACTCCATTATCATCACTATTTATTTTCACATTCAACTCCTGGCTGATTGGCCAGTGGGAACCCTTCCAAACTGTCTTTTGAATTCTTTTTGACAAGTCCTTCTCCTTTGAGCAATCCCTTGCTTTTTAGCACAAGACATTGAAGAGCCATCTTGTATGTTTCCCTGTCACAACCCTGGAGTTAGGAATTTCTCCATTTAATGGAGAATGATATTTAGAATACCTGAAAACTTAATTTGTTCATTAGATCTGGGGTGTCTCTGCAGTATGACCTGACATTCTTGAACTGGGAGTTAGGGACTTGGAAAATTAGGGGAGATTATACACACACACACACACACACACACACACACACTATATATATATATATATATATATATATATATATATATTTTTTTTTTTTTTTCTTCCCAACAAGTTTGCACCAATACAATTCCATTTTCATATCATAGGATTCAATACAGTTTTCTTCTTTCTGAATTTGTAATCCCCTTTTCCGACACTGAGAGAAGTGGCCATCCTGATCCTTAATACATTTGCATTATAATCCATCTCCATGTCTGTAACCCATTCCCCTCTGTGAGGAGGCTGTGCTCAGCCCTCTGTGCTGGCTACCCAGCAGCAGATGCCCTCTTCATCGAATGCTGGCTGCCCTGCAGCAGACCTTTTTTTATTCACCCTTCTCAGACCGAGGCTTCCTCACAGGTGGGCACCCTCCTTGTTCTTCCTGGGACACCCCTTAAGCTGGATGTCTTCCTCCCGTCAGCTCTGACTTCACCAGGTCACGCTGCATGGATGCTCGACCTGATCCCACTATGATACACCAGGGTGCTCCCTTTCCAGGAGCTGTTCCCCGCTACACTGTCTTTCAACTTGTGGGTTGACAAATGAGATGATCTTGATTCTGGGATTGAGTCCCACTTTTATACTTCCTCTTCTTTTCACTTGGTAGCTAACTCTGACAGTTGCAGAAGTCATTACAGAGAAGAGTATCCGAGCTGCCTTTCAGTAGAGTCTCAGAACTAAGACTTCAGGAGAGTGGTCAGGCTTGTCTTCAAATTACCACTATTAAAGACTTACTCTCATAACAGTCACCTGAGACAGGAGCAAACACCAGCCACAGACAGCTCTCAGACTCCATTTCCTTTGTTGTTTGTTAATCCAGATCCTATGATGTGCTAGTCAGGTTTACATCGCTAGAGCAAATACCTTAAATAAACAATTTATAAGCAAGAGAGTTTTCTTTTGGCTCCAGGGTCAGTCGGTTCTCTTGCTCTTAGGCCTGTGGTGAGACAGTACATCATCAGCATTTGGGAGAAGAAACTGCTAAATTCATGGCAGTTGGGAGGCAAAGAGAGAGAGAGGAAGAGGTCAGGGTACCGATATCTCTTTCAAGAGCATTTTCTTTTTTTTTTTTTAAATTTTTTTTTAATATTTATTTTTTTTTAGTTCTCGGCAGACACAACATCTTTGTTGGTATGTGGTGCTGAGGATCGAACCCGGGCCGCACGCATGCCAGGCGAGCGCGCTACCGCTTGAGCCACATCCCCAGCCCTCAAGAGCACTTTCCAGAGACAACTTTTCACTAAGCCCCACCGCCTGAAGGTTCTACCACCTCCCACCAGTGCCACATATTGTGACAAAGCCTTCAACACACGAGTCTTTGAGGACCATATCCAAACTGTAACATGCAATTAATAAAATTAGTTGCCATCCCCATGTGCCCCGGACTGTCGTCTGCTAAGCTTTAGGCATTTTGCTCCAAGCTTGAAAATCTTTCTCATTGCCACAGCATTCTCACCTCTGTATTCCAAACAAATATGAACAGAAACCCACGTGAACTCACTTAATTCCTTGCAATAATCTAACAATGGGTTTACTTTTCCATGCAAATTTTCTCCTCCTCAGTGGTTCTCCCGAGGCTCCATATCATAACCATGTAGTTTGCCTGGAACTTAGGCAGAGGACTTCTGCAGCAGGCTGGCTGGTCTGGGAGCCTCTGAGAGACTCTGGCCCTTGTTTCCCAGCACACCCTAGAGTTGTGAAACCCAGCTGGGTGGGGAGCTGGCCTTGGCTTTTATGACAAAACTGTAGGCTTGGGAGCACAGGTACTAAGACAGACAATTAATTACAAAGTGTCCGGGTCAGCTGCTCCTTTGATCACTCCAAGGTGAAATTCTCTTGGGATAGTGAAGGAGATTGCCCATGTCCTATGTTTTGGTACCTTTCCATACTGTTTTTCTTTCACATTTTTCTCTTGATCCGACTGTTGCTTGCCTTAACACAGGTCTGGGTTAAGTATAGTAGAAGCACCTTTAGATTGGAAAGGAAATGTAAGAACCTGTGAGTAACTTGAGCAGTTAAGAATTTATTATCATTCTCCCCTTTATTTTTATTAAAATAGATTCTTATTTTTCAACACATTTTAAGAAATGAGGAAAACACATGTAAGTTATTTTGACCATCGGGTCTTTAACAAAGATAATTGCTTAAAGCAATCACTAAATTTACTGGTGAATTTATAAAATATATTTGTAAAATATATTTGTTATATCCAAGCAGAAACCACACCAAAAACCTTTTATCAGGGATCAGGATTCCTTTTGGATTGTTCCACAGTGAAGCACTTGTTCAATTGGGCTTTCTTGCTGCCTTGAATGTCAGGACTCAGTGAGACAGAAGCAGCAGCCAAGTGACCCTAAAATAAGATGTTAGATACTGAGGAGAGTGGCCCTAGCCCTGCCTTCAGATGCCTGTCTGAGGCCTCCAGCCTCTTAGAAACAAAATTTCTGAAACACTTAAAAGATATGGGTGCATTGCATAGGGGAGGGAGTGGAGTGACCCATGTGTTTCACCGCGTATTATGGTAGTTTAATCATTTTACTCTCCGGGAATGAATCAATAGGGGAAATAGGGTGGGCTAATGGAGGGGAGCAAGCCAGGAACTTAGTCCCATGGGATGGTGACCCCCCTACACGAAGGTAGCTTTGCCAGGTGGCTAAGTGGGGGGCTACAGTAATATGAAGTCATTGGATACCCGTGGAGGAAACTTCAAGGGAGAAGATTGGAGTACAAAGCTGGAGATCTGGCAGCCTTGAGAAAGGGAGATCACTTTAATGTGGCCACCAAACCAAGTGCGCGATATTATTTGCAAGAGCAAAACATGTTAGCAGCTTCCAGTGAGCCTAGCACAAACCTTGGAGTTGTGTCCTCTATAAAGGGAACTTATAACATACCTAATCTCTCTTCTGGGCTGTTCAATTTTGTCATATTTGTGTGATGACAAAGCTACATTTTAATTTCTTGCCATGTACCAGCTGCTATTTAAGCAGATGATAAATGTGATCTTATTTAATCTGCTTAACATTCTACAAGATAGGTATTATCACCCATATATCACTTTATAGCGATCCCTTTATCACTTTATAGATGAAGAATCTAATCTTTGAGCATGAAGTGATTAGCTCTGAATGGCTTAAGAGAACCTGGATTTGGCCTAGTTCTATTTGATTTCAAAGGCTTCTTATAGTTTGTGTATTGAATGTTCCCAACAACCCATGTGTTCTCACGTTGGTGCAACTGGGAGGGTGTGGAAGCTTTAGGAACTGGGCCTAGTGAGGCATCCAGCCACTGGAGCCATGTCCTTGAAGGGTGCAGTTGGATTCCAGCCCCTTCCTTTTCCATTTTCATTTGCTTTGGATTGTGAACAGCTTTGCCCTGCCAAGTGCCCTCTACCATGACGTGCTGCCTTGCCATAGGCCCTGAAGCACTGGGGCAGCCACCATGGACTGAGACTTCTCAAGAGAAGAGCCCAAATCGGCCTTTCTGATTCATCTCAGGCATTTGTTACAGAGCTAGAACACTGGTGGACACAGGCCATACTTAATTTCATGGAGGTAGCACTCAACATGGTCTTTACTCTGGAGGACTCTCTCTGCCATATATATATGGCCCATTTTTACTAGTGCATTGTGATCATACACTAGACTTAATGGTGAGATTCATTGTGACATGTTTGTATGTGCACATAAAATAATCTAATTGATTTTATTACCTAGTACTTCCTCTTCCCTTCCTTTCCTCCCTCCCCTGTCCCCCTTCTTTTCCTCCACTGGTCTCCCTTCTACATTTTTGGAGATCCCTGTCCCCCACTTTTCTTTCTTGTTTTTTCTTTAACTTCTACATATGAAAGAAAATATACAACTTTTGACTTTCTGAGACTGGCTTATTTTGTATAACATGATGTTCTCCAATTTTATTCATTGTCATGCTAATAACATAGTTTCATTATTTTTAATAAATATATTGTGTGTATGTGTGTGTGTGTGTGTGTGTGTGTGTGTATCACATTTTCTTGTATCCATTCATTTCTTGATATATACCATAACTTGGTGATTGTGAATTGTGCCACAAAAAAATAAAAACAAAAACAAAAAACAAGGGTGTGCATGTATTGCTATATAGTATGCTTTTCACTCTTTGGGATAAATACCAGGGATTAATATAGCTGAAAAACATGGTCATTTCATTTCTACTCTCTTCAGGAACCTCCACACTGATTTCTATAGTGGCTGCACTAATTTACAATCTGACCAACACTTCTTTGATTCACTTAGGCTGACTTTTACACAAAGTGAAATAGGGATCTAGTTTCATTCATATCTACATATGGATATCAAGTTTTCTCAGTACCATTTGTTACATTTGTTATTATCTTTTCTCCAAGGTATTTTTTTTTTTTGCATCTTTCTCCAGGTTAGATGACTGTTCTGTGTGGGTTTGTCTCTGTGTCTTCTATTCCATTGGTCTATATGTCTGTTTTTATGCTAGTACCATGCTGGTTTTGTTACTATAGCTCTGTAGTATGATTTGAAATTGGGCATTGTAATGCTTCCAGCATTGCTCCTTTTACTCAAAATTGCTTTAGCTGGTCTTTTATTCTTCCATATGAAATTTAGGACTGTTTGTAATTCTACAAAGAATTACATTGGTATTTTGATGGGGATTGCATTAAATCTGTAGATTGCTTCTGGCCTTATGGCCCTTTTAACATTATTAATTCTGCTTCTTCTTGAACATGGGAAGTCTTTCCATTTCTAGTGTTTGCTTCTATTTCTTTTTTCAGTATTCTGTAATTTTTGTTGTAGAAGTCATTCACCTCTTTGGTTAGATTTATTCCTATATACTCTTTTGGAGGCTATTTTGAATAGTTTTGTTTGTTCTGATTTCATTTTCAGCAGACTTTTTTATTGGTCTATAGAAAAACTATTGATTTTCGTATGTTGATTTTGTATGTTACTTTTTTGCTAAATTTATCAGTTCTAGAAGTCTTCTGATGGAGCTTTTCAGATTTCCTAAGTATAGGTTTATATCATCTGCAAACAGTGACAATTTCATTTCTTTCTTTCCTACTTCTATTCCTTTTATTTCCCTCTCTTAACTAATTGCTCTGGCTAAAATTTTTCTGAATTCAACTTCAAGTACTATATTGATTTCAGTTTTTCCCCATTCAGTATGAAGTCAACTTTGGGTTTATCAAATATAGTCTTTATGATATTGTGGTAAATTCTTTATATCCTTAGTTTCTTCAGTGTCTTTTTTCATCATAAATGGATGCTGAATTTTTTGGAAGTCTTTTTGTATCTATTGAGAAAATTATGTGATTTTATTTATCCTTAAATCTATTTATGCAGTGAATTCTATGTATTGATTTGAATGCAGTGAATGATCCTTATATTTCTGGAATGAAACCAACTTGATTATAATATACAATCTTATTAATGTGTTATTGAACATGAATTGCTAATATTTTATTAAGGATTTTTGCATCTACTTTCATCAAGTATATCGATCTGTAGTTTTCTTTTTCTTTTTCCTTGATGTGTTTAGTTTTGATATCAAAGTGATATTACTTCATAGAATGAGTTTAGAAATGATCCCTACTCTTTCTATTTCATGGGATAATTTGAAGACTATGATTGTTAGTTATTCTTTATAGGTTTGGTAGACTTCAACCAAGGATACATCTGCCTGGGTTGTCTTTGTTGGAGTCCCCCCACCCCCTTCAATCATATTGCTTGTTATTAGTATTTTAAGTTTTCTATTTTCTCTTGGTTCAAATTTGGTAGATCACATGTGTCTAGAAATTTATCCAGCCTTTCTACATTTTCTAATTTATTGGACGATAAATTTTCAATATAGTTCCTAATAATTTGGATTTCATTGATATCTGTGGTGATAGCTCCCTTTTCATTTCTAATTTTATTATTTTGGATCTTCTCTCTTTTGGTTAGTTTGGCTAAGGGTTTATCAACCTTGTTTATATATCTTCAAAGAAGCAACTCTTTGTTGCAATGATCCTTTGCAGTTTTTATACTCTCATTAATTTCATCTCTTATCTTAATTATTAACTTCCTTCTACTGGTTTTGGAATTGGTTTGTCCTTTTTAGGATCTTTCTAATATTTTATTTAGTCATTCATAGTTATAAACTCTCCTTTTAAATCCACCTTTATAGTGTCCCAGAGATTTTGGCAGGTTGTATCTCTATTCTCATTTGATTCTAAGAAAGCATACTTAGCTGTTGTTGGTTGGCAGTTCTT
Source organism: Spermophilus citellus (assembly GCF_964194105.1). NCBI lineage: Eukaryota > Metazoa > Chordata > Mammalia > Rodentia > Sciuridae > Spermophilus > Spermophilus citellus. The sequence continues at coordinate 137,647,961 of NC_138189.1, read as the reverse complement.
TTCTTTCAGGGATTCAAACATGTTAAAAGCCACTCCTGGATTTTAAGATTCTTCTGAGAAATCAGTATTATTTTGATTGATTTTCTTTTAAATATTACCTGACATTTTTCTCCAGAGGCTTTTAGTACTCTATCCTCTTTCTCTATAGTTGGCATTTTAATTATAACATGTTGCAGAAAGTTTCTTCTTTCTTCTTATCTATTTGGGGTTCTAAATGAATCCTGGAATTTTCACCTCTCTCTCAATGTTTGGAAATTTTCTATTATTTTACTGAATAGGCATTGGTTCCATTATCCTGTTTCTCTATTCTTTTCTCAGTGACAATGGTTTTTAAATTTGATTTCTTAATGTTGTCCCAGAGTTCTTTCATATTCTGATCATGGTTTCTTATTTTTTTTTCTTTATTGATATCTGAGGGTTCAAGTTCATATGCCTTGTCTTCCAGGCTGAAAACTCTGTCCCTATGTGGTCTAATCTATTGGTGAGAGTTTCAATTGAATCCTTTGTTTCATTAATAAAGTTTTTTATTTTCAAAATTTCCTTTTCTTCTCTTTCACAATTGCTATTCTTTTATTGAAATATTCTTTAATATCATGCATTTTCTGCTTTAGTTAATTCCTCAGATCTTCATTTAGTATATCAACCAATATAATGATTAACTTTTAGAATTATTCATCCAGAATTTCCTCTACTTGGATGTCTTTGGGGTCAGTTATTGGAGTGTTATAAACTTTTGGAGGCATCTTATCAGTTTTCTCATATTACCTGTATTTCTTCACTGGCTTTTGCACATCTGCTGGGTTGATTATCTATCTCTTCTACTGTTATACAAGGAATTTTTTAGGGAGATGCTTTCTTTTTACTTTTGCACGAGGCTCGGCATATTTCTAAGTGTCAATACACCCACTCAACGTGATCACACTTGAATGTTCAATCTCTAACATTTCATGAGAGGAGAAACTAATCCCCAGCAAATACATCCACTTCAGAACAAAGCCACAATATACTATAAACCCTTAAAAAACATATTGAAAATGTTCTTCACAACTCTATCAATCCAAGTGGAAAATGGAAGTAATACTGTAGAATACGCTGAGAATTTAGATGTTAAAGAAAGTAAAATTATGACTAAACTCAAATCAGCAGCTCTCTCACTTCTGTGGGGTGCCAAGATTTTGCTGCCTACTTCCACTCTACTGTCTTCATTCTCTAGCACCATATTCTTATAGTAGCTGAGATCTTAGCCATTCTTCTGAGTGGCCAATTCTCTATGCCATATAATAAACCTTCCCAAAACTTAGTGGCTTAAAAAATTTATTTTATTTAGTTTATGATTTTGTGGGTTGGCATTTTCAATAGTTTTTGCTGGGCAGTGTTTGTGTTCAGAAACAGATGCAAATATTTATTTTTTAAATTTTTAATTAATTAATTAATTAATTTTGGTGCTGAGGATTGAATCCAGAGATACTTAATCACTAAGCAACATCCCCAGCCCTCTTTTAGTTTGAGACAGGGTCCTGCTAAGTTGCTTAGGGCCTTGCTAAGTTGCTGAGGCTGGCCTTAAATTTGCAATCCTCCTCTCTCCCAAATCACTGGAATTACAGGTGTGTGCCACTGCACATGACCTGATTCAACTATTTTGGCTAAATTATTTCACATGTCTGAGACATCATCTTCAATAATAGGGAAGGCTTCTTTCCCTAAGATTTATTATCCTTCTGTAGGGGATCCTATAACTATTCGACTAGTGGCAAAAGTGTTTCAAGTGTATCAAATACATTTAGGTCTCTGTTACATTCACTAATGTCCCATGGTCAAAGCTAGTCACATGGCTTATGCAAATTTAAAGTGAACAGTTATAGTTATTACACCTCTATGGAGAAGAACCTGCAACATAGTTTTGCAAGGGGCATCACATTGCAAAAGTGTTACTTGAAAAGTCATGAATATTGGTAGGTGAAGAACTTGTGAACACTTAAAAACTCTATCATATTTGCTTAATTCTGCCCAGTCACACTGTGTGGTGCTTCTCAAATAGGAGAACCAGAAGAAACTTGGAAATATGTCATAAAAATAATTGTTCAGCACTAGTGAACATAAACTCAGAAATATGAAGCCCTGCCTTGGTCAAGTAGTGACAAATGCTCATTAGCTTTAAGCAAACAAAGAAGTTGGCTTGCCCTGGCCCTATTCATGCTTCTTTACAAACTTCCTTTTTAAATTGGAAGGGGGATTCTGAAAAATGTTTACAAGCCAAGTATGAACTTTCACAAATAACCATGGTAAAGGCATCCAGAAAATAAGGTATCCTTTGTTTCAACATGCTCTATAAATCAAGGAATGCTGCTTTTATAGCTTTTGATTTTTGTCCATGGAGATTCAAATGCAGGTAATTATATAATTTAGAAAAAGACCAGAGAAGCCCAATTTTTAAAGAAAACAACAATGATATGCCCCTGTTTGGAGAAAAGTTATTGTTCAATACCATGAAGGAAAACAAATTACTATGATATGAGAGAGAGAGAGAGAGAGAGAGAGAGAGAGAGAGAGAGAGAGAGAGAGAGACTCTATCACATGGAAATAAAAGGGATTTTCTTCAGGTTTTTATTTTTAATTCTAACATTTGTTTTGAAGTTATATTCCAGAAAAGTTTTCCATGCAAAGTTTCTTTTCCTCTGCAAATGGTCTTGATTTCTGTTGAGTCTGATTCTCTCTCTCTGAAAGCACTAAATTGTATATGTTGTCTGGAGAAATAAGATTCCATTTGCATCATTACCAGAAAGGTCGAAACAAGATTTTTCACCTCTCTGCAGGAGGGGACTTTGATACCTGTGCTAGAATCCATTCATGTGAGAATGATAAACTCCTATACAACCAATCCTTATTGGTGGGATATACTTCATTATATGAAATCAAAGTAAAAGTTTATTGGATGCATAGAAAGTTTGAGCTATGAATGTGTTCATGAGTATATGTTCATGGAAATCATAAAAAGGAAAAACAAAAAGTAAAACACTTTTATTGATCTCATATATGTTTAATCACGAAAGTCTAAATACACATATTAATACAATATACATTCATGCAGTATCAAATTTTGCTTTTGCACTTACTTTAAAGACTGAACATGCATTATTTTTACATGGTGAAGGATATGGGAGTAATTTGAGGCTAATCTGCGGAAATTACTCTTTTGGCAAACCTTGTATTTGAAGTATACACTCCTTAAGTCAAATAGATTTAATAATTATGGCCTTGAGGTTTTTAGTAACATGTTTGATATTCTTTTCTGACTTTTGTGAGTCATACCTTATTGGCTATGGGTCCAATTGCTAAATTCCTATTTATCAAAAGCGAGTTTTCAGAAGGTAATTCACCCAGCTCCATTTTGCAAATGGCAAATTTGCAGTCTGAGCAGTTTCTGAGTGGAAATGCCTGAGGCTGAGCCTGTGCATTCTCCCTTGCCTGCTGTCACAGTCGCCTTGTTCAAGCATCCACTGGATAATGATGGAGGGGCCAAGAAAGGGACTGAGGCTTGAAAGAAAGGGTCATTGAAAATTCCATGAATACAGAAACCCATTCCTCTAGAGGTCATCCTTTGGTGAGCATCCCCTGAGACGTAAATGTCTTCACATTCTGTTCCCATTCATAGAGATCTACCTACAGGTTTTTTTTGCACAGATCTCCTTGTCACCATTTTTTTTTCACGTATCTTTCCAACTCTCATCTTGTAGCCAAACCTTTAGCCACATGACCTAAGGTTTGTCTCTTTCCATGCAAAATGAATTCTGCCTTCTGTGTGGTTCTCCCTTCACCACAAACCTACAAAGCCATCCCACACTGAGGCTATCACTAGAGCTGACCTGTTTCATTCTGGCCTACGTGGTGGAGGATCGTTTGTCTATAAACCAAGCTCAGATTTTTTCCTCCTTCAGCCAATTAGTCATAGGGAACACCGTGAGTCATAGATGTGGGTTAAGAGGAAGAGGGAAAAGTAGGAGTAGAACTTATGTAATTTACTTGTGTCTTCTAGGCCTGAGTTACTCCAATCTCAATTATATCACTGCCATTTTTCTGATGAAGCATAAGCTCAACTTGGTGTCTTGTTTGGTTGGAAAACACTTAATTCATGATTGGTAGTTTAGACCACTTAGTAACTGGATCAGCAATCAGTCTCTGTTAAATCCCCATCCTTAGCCAAAAGCTAAGGATGGGGATTTAAATTTGTCTATGAAGGATGGTATGAATTCACTTTAATCCCTAAAGATTTGTACTGTGATTTACTTTTTTAATAAAACTTTTTTAATAATAAATTTTATTTTATTTTTATTTTATTTATTTATTTTTATGTGGTGCTGAGGAACAAACCCGGTGCCTCACACGTATGAGACAAGTGCTCTACCACTGAGCTACAGCCCCAGCCCCTGTACTGTGATTTCCTTTCAGAATCATGTAAAGGCTCCTGCTGCTCACACTACTAGCATTATTGAATCTTGGGTCACGGAACCCAAGTGGTGGAAGTGTTTTCACATCGGCTTGGTCCTGTTAAAGAACCTTCTCTTTCTTTGGATTCCATTCACAAATGGGAGTTTTCAGGTGCCCCAGGAAATACATCAGAATAGTAAACCTGAGGCATTTGTGGCTTCCAAACTCCAGATAGGTCCACCAGATGTTGTGACTCTTTCTTAGTGTTAGGAAAGGCCAGATGCAGCAATGCACTCTTCACTCTGGGAGGAATTGCCCTGAAGTGGAGAATTCCTAAGTTCTTGATGGGGTTTATTTCCCATCCTCTGGCCTACAAATGTCCTACTAATGAGTGCATATTACTCTCTATCTCCTGCTTATCAGATCTGATCAGTAAAATTTTGTCAATATAATGAACCAGCTAGATTCCACTGGAATTCAGTGGCAAGGAGAAGCCTCTGCAGACTAGGTTATAATGTAGTGCTGAGAGTGGCTATATCCCTGAGATAGGATGATCAAAGTACATTGCTGGCTATGTCAGCTGAAAACAAATTACTTTTGATGGTCCTGACCAACAGATAAAGAAAAAAATAGAATTCACCAGATCAGTATCAGATCCAGTTCCTTGTATAACAGGTACCAGAGGATGTGCTGATTTGCTCCAGCAATGAAACTACATTTGGAACAGCAGCCGCAATTACTTGAGTTTATGATGATAACCACTGTCATTGTCTTGGACCCATATGTCCTCTGCAGAGGCCAAGTAAATAAATAAATGTGGAATCATTGCTTTGTGAGCTTAAATTAATCAATTCAGACTCATCCATCTTTATATTCCTTCTACCCTGATTTCACACTCTTTTTATATATTGTCGTATATTACTCATGTGATATATTACCTTACATATTCCTCAGGCTTCTGCCAATGCAAATTGGCAAAATCATGCATCCTTTTGGCGTGTATTGCATTTCTATATGAGATATTCTTTGGACTTCATTCTCTGGGATTTTCAGAGATGTCAGTCTAATTACAGGTCTAGGGTGATTTTTGAGGGAGATCAGTAGTGTCAGGGAAGTCAACAACTTCTGGGAAGAATATTTCTTCTTCAGGCAAGGAGAGACTTAGCTATCATAAGCAAAGATGGAAGTTAAAGAAGGCTGCAGTTAAAGAAGGCTCAGCAAAATTCAAGGTTTCAAGGTTCAAAGTATGCAGCTTCATTGCAATTTCCTTATAAGTCCCTGTCCCAATTGTCAGTGTCCCATTACTTCCCAATTAATTCCCCAAGTTTACCAAGAGACTATATGATATCAGAAATTCAATTTTCATTATAATTTAGCAACGCACAGATTGTATTCTTATGGCTTTGAAGCTTATTAAACTTCGAAGCTCTCTACCCTCTGGCTTGACCACTTTCTTTTCTGTCTATAAACTGGATCCAGATCTTCATCCATTTGCTCATTCACTAAGCTTACATTGAACACTGGCTTTAACTCAGGCAATGGATTAGGCAGTTCTGCAGACCAGAAATCCAACATGGGTTTCAGTGGATTAAAATCAAGGCATGGTGGGGTTGTGTTCCCTTCTGAAGGCTGAGGGGAAAATCCATTCCTAGTCTTTTCTTCCATCTAGAGGTTATTCACTTTCCTTGGCTTAGGACCTCCATGCTCCAACTGTAAAGCCAGTAATGTTGTATTTTTCTGATCAATCTCCCATCATCCTACCTCGTTTCCAAGGGTTCTTTTTGCTTCCTCCCGGCCAGCAGTTGCCTTCAACCCCTGGGAAGCACTAGCAGCTCTTTGCCATGTCGCTTTCTCCTCATGTCTTCTCAAAACCTGGCAGCTTGCATCTTCACAGCAAACAAGAAAGAGAATGAGTTTGCCAGCAACTGGAGTTTCACAGGAAGGAACATGAGCCTGGGAATGACATCAACCATCTTTGCCACCTTCTGTTGGTCAGTGTCAAGACATAGTTCTTGCCCATGTTGCAGGGAACAATGTGACAGGGATAACACAGGAGGCAGGGTTCACGGAGTCCACCCCAATGGGGCCAGATGGCTTTTGTCCTGTTGATCCCTGTTCCCCTCAGTGTTCCGAGCACAAAGACAGTAGTGTACTAAGCGAATGAATGGATGTCCTGATTATTACATTATCACAACTTACGTCAGTTTAGTTCTATCTGTATCATTTGACATGTTATCAGAACATGCGTTTTTATTTTAAAAATCATCTGAGATTATTCTGATTGTTTCAGTTTAGAGCAAAAAAGGAAAATAAAATGTATCAGGTTATAATTATCTATTATTTATATAAAATTTATTAAGCATTTATATTCTAGATATTGTAGTAACTTTTATGAAAGATTTGGAAATATAAAGTTTTGCCTATTTGGAAGTCTGCCATCATCATTCTTTGCCAACTCTTGACTTTTTTTTTTTTTTTTTTGCTATGAAAGTCCTACTATAACACTTGTAGCCCAGAGGAGCAGAGCAAAAGTGTGTACTCTGTAGGCATCTCCCTACCAAGATGAATGCAGCAGAAGGGAAGGAGTTCCACCTTCTTATTTGCTGCTTCAACTTCAATAATCAGAGAAACAATTACATCTCCCAGAAGAGGATTAAGTGAAGGGAAAGAGAAAAGCCGCTGATGTTATCTAATGGGGAGTGCTCCACATGTAAGAAAGCATCATATGTGGTGAAAAATGAAAATGCATTAAGGATCATTGTACTTATCAGGATATTTTAAGAATTGTCTTTGTGTTTTGCTTACCTGGGTTTTCACCAATGATGTAAATCAGTTGAATCTTAATCCAAACTTTTAGTAATAGTTTTAGGACTTGAGATTTTTCTTTTAGTTCCTGGGTTTCTAGTCAATATTGTCAATATTCCTACTACAGTGTATTAACCTGTACTTCAGTTTTTACAAAATCAAGAAAAACCAATGACTTCTTCTTAGGATATTATGAGGAAAATGTCCCATGAACATCTCCAAGTTTCTCTACTATGCTTACGCTTTCTTTCTCCAAGTGGCAAAAGACAAACAAAATTCTCTGTTAAATTAATATTTTTATTTACAAAGGTTTTCTTACATTATGTTTTTTCAAATAATGCAGAAGTTAGCATAAAAAATTATCTAATTTTTTCTCCTTTGTATTCATATTTAATGCTCCATCTACACAATTAGTTTTATAATTGTTACATATCAAATGTTTGTGTTCTCCTCATGAAAAATTCCCATATTGAAGTCTAATACTCCATATGATGGTATTTGGAGGTGGAGCCTTGGGGTGGTAATTCAGTCATGAGGGGATCTGTGCCTTTAAAAGAACAAGCAAGAGAGCTACTTGGCTCTTTCCACCATTTGAGGCTACAATAGGAAGTCAGCGGAATATAATCCAGAAGAGGTCTCTTACCAGAATCTGACCATGCTGTCACCTTTATCTCAGACTTCTAAACACCAGAAGTATGAGGAATACAATATCTGTTGTCTACAAGCCACCCAGTCTATGGTCCCTTCACGTTGCAGCCTAAACTGATTTAGACAGAAGTTGATAGCAAAAGTAGAGTGCTGCTATACAAATGTATAAGTGGATTTGGAACTGGAATGGGGGACCGACTAGAAGAGTTTTACAGTATACACTAGAAGCTGAGATTGTAATGAAGGGAATTTTTAAGTAATTCTGGTGAAGAATCAGAAAGAAAGAGAATCATTTTTTAAAAAAGCTTCTGTCTTCTTAGAGACTATATAATCATGTACAAAATCGAGAGCAGATATATGGACAATAATGTCCTCCTTTGTAAGGTTTTTAAAATAAGGAATACGTTATTAAACAATGGTAAAAGACAATTCTCATTATATTGTGTCAAAGAACTTGGTAGACTTGTTTTTACATTCTGTTGCTTTTGTGGAAGATGGAATTGCAAGCAATGAAATTGAACACTTAGCTAAAGAGATTTCTTAAAAAAGTTTTGAAAGAATAGCTTGACTCTTCCCGACTGCTTATAGTAAAAAAGAGAAAAATCACTTAAAGAGAGAATTGTTAAGGGAAAAAAAAAAACAGAACATAAATGTCTGGAAAATTTTCAGCATTTCTATGTTGCAAAAAAGTGAGACTGAATGCTTGGAAGTGAACTCTAAGGGTGTGACCAAGTGATCATTTGCTAAAGAGAATGGTCTGCTTGTGTGGCTGAAGACTTAATTTACTACCCTAGCAAGGTGAATTGCCATTTTGAAATAAAGACAAAGGTGAGAGAAGGAATAAAGGCTGTTGGACTTCTTGAATTGTAAAGGATGGGGCTGTGGAGCTATTCAGCAGGGAATGTATGCTTTTCCTTAATACATGGGAGGAATAACATGAAATAAGTCAGAGATCATCAAGACTGACTCCTTGGCCTCAAAAGGTGAGACCAAGGCCTCTACCCAAAGTCATGGGGGTAGGGAAACCCAGAAGAAACCTGAAAACAGAATTATTTCAGAAGCAAAACTTTATCTCAGTGGGCAGGGAGGACAGAGCAAGCTAACGGTATCCTTTGTGAGCTTCAAGATCTCATGAAGGCAACCATGCTATGTTTTGAATTTTATTTTCTATATTTCTCTTTGGTATTGGGAATGTCCATCCTATGCTCATTTCGCCACTCTATTTTGTATACACATAACTTCCTGTTTCACAGGTTCATAGTTTGAGAGGGATTTTTTTTCCCAGACAAATCATACCTTGAACATCAAGGGATATATTTAGATGATAATAGTTAGATGAAATTTTGAATTTTAGATTTTATATTGATACTAAATGAGTCAAGAATTTTGAAGACTATTGGAATGGAACAAATATATTTTGCAAGTGCGAAGGACATGAATTAACAGGGGCCAGAATTGAAAAAAATCTAGACTGAATATTTGCATCCTTCTAAAATTTGTATATTGAAATATAATCTCCAAGGTGATGGTGTTTGAAGGTGGGAATTTGGAGAAGTAGTTTGGTCATTAGGGTTAATCCCCTTAAAGAAAAATCCATGGATGTAGTGTGCTCTCTTTCCACCATGTAAGGTACAGGGAGAAGTCAGCAGTCCAGAATCCAAGAGAGACCTCACCAGAGCCTGACCATGCTGGCCAATCTCAGATGTCCAACTTCCATAATCATGAGAAACGAATTTCTGTTGTTTGTAAGTCACCCAGTCTATGGCTACTTGTAATAGAAACCTTATTTAGGCCACTTACCAATAACTCTTATAATCCAGTAACAAAAACTAAACCTTATTTGTCTTTATACAGCCATATTTTAAAATGTTCACTTAAAATAAGGGGACAGAATATTTTTTAAAGTCTTTTTTTTTTAAATTTTGAGAAATAATACAATGTCTCCCCCCTGCTATGGATTGAGCTTTCTGTTCCCTCTATATTTAAATGTTAAAAACTATATCACCAATATGATGGCTTTAAGAGGTACCACCTTGGGAGGTGATGAGATCATAAAGGCAGAGCCCTCATGCATGGAACCAGTTCTCTTATAAAAGAGGTTCCATGTGAGGACACAACTGGAAGGCACTAGTTGGTGAACCAGACACCAAATCTGCTTACACATTGACCTTGGAATTTCCTGCTGCCAAAACTGTGAGAAATAAATTTTTATCATTTACTAGCCACCTACATTGTTATAATAACCTAAATGGACTGGTACACCCTTTCACTATTCTAACAGAATTGTCTGATAAAAGGAGAATGAGATGAGAAATAGGATCCATTTCATTTCATTTCCTTAATGAATTTAGGCTAAATTTCAAACTCAAACCCAGAAAGTTTTTTAAACCAGAAAGTTAGGGGCTCTATTTGCTCAATCAAAAACATTCATTTTTTTAAAACCAGAAATTTCTTTAAAATTCATCTAAAATCAGAGAAATGTGAGAAGATGTAAAGAAAGAATGGTCAAGTTGGCAAATCTCAGCAAAAGCTGATCAAGCACACCCCTTTGCAACAACAGGAGCAATATGTGTGTGCTGATACAGAGTGATCCCTAGATTTGGTTTTGTTTCAAACAAATTAAAATTTAAAAAAAATAAAGAAGAAGAAAAGGAAGGAAAGAGAAACGGAAGAAGCAGAGAGATGAAATATCTTTCAGGTAAGCGCTGTCTGCAGGTGATTGTTATTGTTAGGGGTAGAGAGACTTTGCATAATTTGGGAGGAAGTAAACAGTGAGAAAACCACATGACCAACCTTGGTGCATAGGAGAATTTTCTTCTATCCTGGAACATCGTATTGATTCCTCCCCTCATAAGCCCCTGGTAAATTATCGATTCTGCCAGAACTCATTTCATTTGAAGATGGGAAATTTTTAAAGCTGAAATAAACATGATTGATAGAAAGCTTAAAAAGTAGAAGGAATCAAAATAGCAAAGTACATACTAAAAAAAAAAAAAGAAAGAAATCTAAAAAAAAAAATTGTTGCCATCAGATGACACTTGTTACACATTATGTCAACAAGGGTTGAAAATTAAATTAAGAATTTTTTATTAAAATTGTTCAAAACAAATATATAAAACTTCATGGAAGAGAATATATGGGGACATAATGAAGAAAAATCAGCCATGAGAGGCCAAAAATTCAGTAGGACAGAAAGAGCAGGAATAAGGAAAATAATCAAAAGAAAATGGAAATGGGCATAGAATTAAATACAGAGAAAAGGATACTTAGTAAAAGAGGCAAAGGCAATCTGACATACATGTAATTGTGTTGCTGAGGAAAAGAATAAAAAAAGAAACAAAAATTTGAATATATCATTTAACAAGCCATTTTTAAAGAATTTATGTCATATCTATAGATACTTGCGTAAAACTATATATATGTAAATTTGTTCATAGCTGTATAACTTTAAAATGATTGAAAAGTATAAATAGACTTAAATGAATATGCTTTTGATTGAGCAAATAGGGCTCCTAACACAATGGATTATTATGATACTTGAAATAATGCATAGATTTTTATATATTTATGTGGGTCAGTATCCAGGGTACTTTAAACAATGATTAAAGTCAGGTGGATAAAATTTCTAAAAACAAAAGTTTCACATACAGTTTCTCAGAAGAAAAATAAGACATTAATAACTGTGCTGCATCAGTGGGAATGTGGCAAAGAATGGTAGAAAAGAGGGGATTTGTCAAGAGAAAAGACATTTTTCAGTTTGTTCCTTTTGATGTTTTAACAGGTGAATGTACTACCTGTGAAAATTGTAAATAGAATCACGTTTTAATAGCAGATAAGGTTGAATTCAGGGGAAGAATTTCAAGTGAGATAAATGAAGTTCATAATCCATGGTACAGTTGGTAGCATGTTCTGTGGGGGAAAATTAAAAATGTTTATATGTACAAGTTACTGCACAAGTTACAAGTTTTACTGATACAAAGGATGTGTTGCACATAATTCACAAATAACAATAAAATATGGCTGGGCACAGTGGTGCATGCTTGTAATCCCACTGGCTATGGAGGCTGAGGCAGGAGGATCACAAGTTCAAAGCTAGCCTCAGCAAATGCAGGGTGCTAAGCAACTCAGTGAGACCCTGTTTCTAAATAAAACAAAAAATAGGGGTGGGGATGTGGCTCAATGGTCAAGTGCACCTGAATTCAATCCCCAGTACCTGCCCCCCTCAAAATTACAATACTATTTTAAATATGTTACCAGCTGATCTTCACAATGTTTTCATTGATTTTTTTTCCAAACTCTGAGATCCACAGCCAAAATCTCTTTCCAGTTCAACAATCATTTGACGAATGAAACTGCATTTCAGTCCACTAACTTGTTCTCCCATGAATTGAAAAATATTTATTTGTGAACTACTATTAAACTATTTTTTGCTTTAATATGAATTATATTAATCAAATGTAAAATCTCCAAACTTCAGTACTAGAAATGACAAGTTTTATATTTAATCCATCTTGTTCAAAATTGACCTATTAATTTCTTAAGTCTAAACCAAGACTTGGTAAACTATGGACTGTGTGTCCAATCTAACCACCTTTTCTATAAGCAAATTTCTATTACAAAATAACCACATCCATTTATATACTTATTGTAGCCTATTGTTGTTTTCATGCTACAATGATTAAAAAACAAACAAAACAAACGAGTAGCCTACAAGGTCTAAAATACTGACTATCTGACTCTTAATGGGGAAAAATGCAGATCCTGCTCTGCACAATATTAAAATATAAATTGTGGCACTTTTTGACTTCTCTGATGGAGATATGCCCACTATTGCCTACTTCAAACTATGACCATGATGCCATTGAACGAAATACTTGAAAAAGATGTGAAATAGCACACAGTTATATGTTATACATATTATGCAGATAGAGTAGCTATAAAAGCCATAATAATGTAAAGTCATTAGTGATAATAATGTAATAAGAATAATAATTAGCAGTGATAATAATAATATAGTAAGAATAATAATTAGTAAGAATAATAATAATAATAAATAGCAATAATACTATGTAGTAAGATCATTAGAAGAATGTTCATTATTTTTGCCTTTGTTTTTAACACAATATACTTGTTTTATGTAATTTAATGGTTAGTAGTGACTGTGTTTAATCATGGATTTAAAAAAATTTCTGAATATTTAATGGTCAACCATAACAGCCAATATGAGCAGGCACAGCATCCCATTGGGTGCTGTACACATCAAATGTATTTCCATTATAAATCTCTTGTGTATCACAGAGGGTAATATTACCTACAAAGCAAAGACTATGAAACATAGAAAGTAGAAACACAGCTTTTCTCATTTATGAAAGACCAAAAGAAAAACAACGAGGATCTAAAAGACCAGTACCATGATTAATAAGATGCATCTGTATTTAATAAACTACAGACTCTGAAAACTATGGCTCTGTCATCTGTTCAAATCTTCATGCAGATTTACACAAACCAACCACATGCTCAAACACAAAGAAAATCTTTAATGAATGTTAAAAGTAGCAATATTATAAAAAAACTCTGATCTCAATATAATTAGATCAAACACTTCCACATCATCAAAAATAATTGGAATGACTTGAAGTTGAAAATATTGCTTAATCCTTGGAAGGAGAAAATTAAAATTGAAATGACAAAATATGTATAAAATAATGCTCTTTAAATTCATTAAAACCAATGAGATATAACTAAAACTGTGCTGAAGGAAAGTTCAATACACTTAAAACTTTAAAATGTCCAAGAGTTCAATTTTTGAAGGAAAAATAAAAGAACAATAAGGAACATAGTTTTAGCTAAAGTATTTAAGACATAAAGAGAAAATGTACAAATATGCAAAATAAATAAGGAAGAGGAAATCCCAGTATTGTGTCCAATTATTCATTACAGGTCTCCCTGGTATCTGCATGATCTGATCTTTCAAAAAAAAATCTTTGAATTGGTACTTGAAGAAATCAGGGGGGATAAAAGGAAAGAAAGGAAGAAAGGAAGGAGGGGGAGGGAGGGAAGAAGGAGGGGAAGGAGGGAGAAAGCAAGGAGGGCAAAATAGAGTGTTGTTGAACTTAGGAGATCAGTGAAGTTGGGATTTTAGTCTATGTGTTAGCGTTTTATCACTGTGACAAAATACTTGAGAGGATCATCTTAAAAGGAGAAACAGTTTACTTTGGTACATGGTTTCAGAGGCTTTAGTCCATGGTTGAGAAGCCAAGTTCTTTGGCCCTGTTGTTTCTTGGTGGAAGTGTGTGGTGAAGCAATCTGCTCACCTCATGGCCCATGGGAAGGGAAGAGAGATAGGTAGAGACCAGTATCCAATATCCCTCAAGGCCATGCATCCACAGACCCAACTTCCTCCAAGTAGGCCTCACCTCCTAAAGGTTCTACCACCTCCCAATAGCACCAAAGGGCTTGGGGGACATTTCAGATCTAATCTATGACAGTCCTTACGTTCACTATAGTGACTCTAGGTTGAACTAGATGCTGAACAAGTATTCATCAAATGAATGAAGAATATGATTCACTCTGCATAGCTAAAGTCCTCAGGCCACGCGGTAGATGGTACTACCAATCCCTAGTCCCTTCTCTTACAAAAGCAGTTGACCATCTTTACAGGTCTCCTGGGGGCAATGCTAGAGCAAGCTCCTGGCCTGCCTACATCTGATGATGTCATTGTCAGTGCTTGTTAAAGAAGCAGATAGGTCCTGCTCCAGGTCCTGCTCCAAGTCTAGAGTCAGGAACTCTAGGGTTGGTGCCTGAGCATTACAAAAAAAAAAAAAAAAAAAAAAGTTTTAAATGCCAGAGTGTTTCTTATGAACAGTAAATTTTGAGGATCATCAATCTGTTAATGTAGTTGTTATGAGAGTACACATTGAAGGCTTTTTATCCTGGGCTCTAAATGCCTATTTCTTTCCCTTCCAGATGCTTCTTGGTTTTCTATGTTTAATTTGGGCCATGTGACCAAATCGACTAATTCAGTTCTCCAGCAATGTCAGCTTTGCCCTCAGGATCATTTGACATTTTTGGTTGGCATAACTTGGGGTCAGGGTGGGGAGTTTGTTATAGGCATCCATTGAGTTGAGGCCAAGGGTGCAGCTAAGTATCCTAAAATGAGCAGAAAATCCCCTCACCATAATCTGTCCCAAATGTCAAGAATGCTGAGGTTGAGAAACTCTGGAGTAGTGACTTTGGAGCTAACATTATGTGAGTTGGTTCCGAGCCTTCCATTAAATCACAGGTGAGAGAACCTTCAGGTGTTCTTGATAAATCGTTTAAATTATCACCATCTCTGTGCAGGGATACTTTCAGAGAATATAAATTTGAAGGGTCACATTTTTATTATCTTCATCAACACAGAGAGTTCACAAAGATGTGAATACTTTCTGGTAACTGGCTTTGTAGTTTAATCCTGATTTTGTATGATCCTCAGATGGGCTTCTTGTCTGACCTCCTATTTCTATAAGAAGAATATGGATATTTTCTCTGTTTTGAAATGTTATTTATTATCATTGTGTGGCCAAATACTTCACTTATACAGCATGGGTTGAAATCATTCTTTGTTTGACCAAATTAGGAGAGACACCAATTTGTTGCGTAAGGGACTCCATCTGTGTTTAGACGGGTAGTGTTGCAGTAGTAGGCTGTCCATCCATCTTTGCAGGGTATTAGTGTTAAAGTACACTGATCACTGTATTCTGGCCTGTTGATGGTCACAGCTATAGCTTAACTTTTCCTCTGGCAGATTCTGAAAGCAAAAATATCATATTTGTATTTTGCAAGTCAATTGATCCTGAAAAACTGTGCAACAGTATTAGAGCATGGCTTTTTTTTTTTTTTCTTAAACTCTTAATGATTTTTACCGAAATACTAAACATAATAGAATGTTTGGGTAGGTTTTGATATTATAAATACAAAAATAAAAGATTCACAATATTTACTTGAGGCAACTCCTATTTCATTGTTTCTGATCTTAATTGTAACCAATTTTATAACACGAAAGAAAATTTGATGAAGTTTAAAATCTGGAATGTTGTTTTATAAACAAATTTCAAAAATGCTTTTTGTTTTATATTTTGTTGAAGTCTGAAGTTTAATTCTGATTTTAGTTTAATGGAGCAAGCAAATTTAAAGGAGATGAAAAAGAAATTCTGATGTGAAAGGCAGGTGATCTGAGGGTCAAAAAAATGAAAAAAAATGTGGCAGTTTTCGAGAGAAAGAGAGAAATTCTGCCAGTCCTGATTTTGCAATCTCTCCCTTTCTTCTGTCTCTTCAATTCCAACAGCATTTTATAAAACTTTAACCCTAGCTAGATGTTTTCTGTTTCCATCTGGGATCATGAAGAAATTTATTGTCTTTCCTAGCTCTAATCCCTTGTGTAAATCCTATCATCAGGTTAATCCAGACATGAAAAACTGTCAGTGGTTCAGTTTTGCCCCCAATATAAATTCAAATCTGATGTAATCATGCTATCCAGTTTTCTCTCTTACAATCCCAGACATTGCCTGTTCCTTTAGCCAGGCCTATGCCTCCCACCCTTTTGGATACTGTGTGTCATCCCTGGACTAAACACTTACGTATTTGAATCTGGCAACAGTTGAATAATCAGTAAAATGAAAGTTTATAGGTTACTTTGTTTTTCTATAAATAAGTCCTGTTATCTTTTTTAGCCCAGTTAATATGCCTTTGAATGCTAATGTCAAGTATGTCTATTTATTGCCAACAAATCATCCTGAACAAAAATATGGCCATTTTAGAGCTCAAAATACTTAAATGTGTGTGTGTATGTGTGTGTGTGTGTGTGTACATATGTATAATATATTAATACATTAATGAAACAAAGAAAATGATAAAACACATTTTACTATACATATTAAATTTAGAAAGCAATTTCTTTTTGTTTGATGACATGAAAGTCATAATAAGTTTTCTGTGACATCAAACGGTAGTCTGATTTTTCTGCCTTTGAAGTTCCGTAGCTTTGTTAATATAATTGCATTGATTACAGTTCGAAATGAATTTACTGATTCATTAAATTCATTTAATTAATTAAAATTGTGTGGGAGGAATATTGAAGAGGTTTTACATGATATTTCTATGTTCCACTTTTAGAATCAATATTTTCCCAGAAATTGAAAATTGCTATAAATGAAGATTTTTGTGTCACAAAATGAAAACTCCTACTGAATGCTCAGGATGAGCACAGAGTAAAGAAACAAAACCTAGAAAGCTGGAGAAGCAAGGTGATCATAAACCACAGAAACAAGGACAGTGGGCTTACACTTAAGCTATACACTGCAACTGAATAACAGGAGCAGAGGGACAGCCCTTCCTGAAAGTGCTCTTCTGTTTCCCACTCAAAACTGCTGCAATCGGGGAATTAGAAACAGAATTAGAGAATGGCATTAACAGAATTTAAGATATCCATTGAAGATGTTAAGATATCCTTTAAGATATCTCTGATCCAACACTAGAATCAGCCCATCTAAAGGTGAGCATTTAAACTGTGGTCAAAGTCATCTGAAGCCATCATGGTATGTCAGAGGCATGCTGTCTGTTTTGCAGAGAAACCAAAGGGGTCCCTTAGTGCAAGCATCCTTCCTGGTAGCAATCACGGGAGGAAGAAAGCCCACATTCTCCTCTGCCATTAATTTGTGAGCTAGCCATATGTGATCAGTGAGAGCCCTAGGGCTCTTGTAGAACTTTATTCTTTTTTCTCTTTTTTATTAGTGCATTATAGTTAGATGTAATAGCTGGGTTCACTTTGACAAAATCATACATGGATGGAATTTGATTTACTCATTTCAGTCTCTAGTGCCCTCATCTTTCCCCTCAATTTTCTTTCTTCTACAGGTCTTCCTTTCATTCATTTATTTAGTTTTGATTGGAGACTTACAGAGACTTACAGATAAAGGTGGAATTCACTGTGATATATTTATACATGCACGTGTGGTAATTTTGTTGAATGCATTTTGCATTCCCTATGCTTTTCAATCGTTTCACTTCCTTTTCGATTGCCTTCTTTCTTTAGGACCTTCTCTACGTCTTTATGATGTTCAATGCTCCCCCTTTCCCCCATTGTTTTGTTTTGGTTTCCATATGAGAGAGAAAACATTTGACTCTTATTTTTCTGATTCCGGCTTATTTCACTTAACATGATGTTCTCGAGTTCCATCCATTTACTGGCAAATGCCATGATTAAATTCTTCTTTATGGCGGAGTAAAATTCCATTGTGTACATATACCACATTTTCTTTATCCACTCATAAATTGACAGGCATCTGGGTTGGTTCCATAATTTGACTAATGTGAATTGCACTGCTATAAACATTAGTATGCCTGTGTCTCTGTAGTGTGCAGTTTTAGTCCTTTTGGTTTAATACTGAGGAGTGGGAGAATTGGGTCATATGGTGATTCCATTCCTAGTTTTTTGAAGACTCTCCATATCACTTTCCACAGTGGTTGCACTATTTGCAATCCCACCAACAGTGTATAAGTGATGCCTTTTCCCCCACATCCTTGTCAGCAGTTATTATTATTTGTATTCTTGGTAATTACCATTCTGACTAGAGAGAGATGAAATCTTAGTTTAATTTCATTTACAATTCCCTGATTGCTAGAGATTTTAAACACTTTTTCATATATTTGTTGACCATTTGTGCTTCTTCTTTTAAGAAATATCTGTTTAGTTCATTTGTCCATTTATTGAATGGGTTATTATTATGTAATTATTATTAGACATTAAGCTTTTTGAAGGATTTGATTCTATTTTTGAGGAAGGGATTGATTCAATGATGGAGGCTACATTCTTCCATGATGTACCTTCCAGATTACTTTAGGGTAATCTTACTTTAGGGTAAGGACATGCATGTTCATGTTTTCCTCTCTTCCTCTGTCTTGTCTCCTACTTTTGTACTATGTACAGAGTAAGTAATTGTGTAATATTTCTTAAATAAATATGAAAAAGAAGAGTTGGGAGAATTATAGAGAAAAATCTAGTTTAATCCTGCTTGACAGATGAGGAGCATGAGCCATTTATTGTTGGGTAAGTTTCCATGATCTCATGGTGAGCCCAGAAAAGATTAAAGAAGAATGCATTTTATTTCTAAAGGGCAGGAACTTGGTAATTTTGATTGAAATAAAAAGGAGATAATTCATTATGCAGTGTACACACTAAATATTCCCATTGCTACAATACCTTTTATAAACAAATAAAGATGATTTTATCAGAAGCAAAGAAGAGCATCCATTGAAGTATCCATTAACAATAGTCTTGAAAGATTTCCTACAAAAAGGAAATAATGGATAAATGATGAGAATTAAAAATAAAAGAGGTTTTATTTAAAAACTTGTTTTATTAAAAATCAATTCAGATGTAAAAACTTTACTAGGGATTATATTGTCTTTTGACTTGCCTAGAATTAGATTTGATATTCACCTGTATTAATTAATATTTGTTAATTTTAGGATTTAATGGAATTCTTCTGAAACAATATTAAAAATTCTCATTTTTAATTTGATACCCTCAGGCTTGCTTTGCATTTTATTTTCTCTTTATGAAATAAATATGAGTTAATCCTTCAATTATTTCCTCTGCTTATTGCTATAGACTGGCTGCCAATAAGAATTCTTCCTCTACACATATCTAAATTTAAAAATTATGTCATTAAAATGAGATATTATGGGGCTGGGGTCTGGCTCAGTGGTAGAGTGCTTGCTTAGCACACATGAGGCACTGGGTTCGATCCTCAGCACCACATAAAATAAATAAAATAACATAAATTCAATAAAAAATACATAAAATAAAGGTATTGTGTCCATGTACAACTAAAAAAATTTAGAAATTAAAAAATAAGATATTATGTTATTATAATATAAATACATATTAGATATGAGGCAAATATGACAACATGAAAAAGAAACTCTCATTTATTTATACTAAGCAATGTATGTTTACATTTATTCACAAGGTGTTTTTTTTTTACATATAATTTTATTTACTCTTTACAACAACTTTATGAGGTATGCACAATTTTCTTCATTTCATAGGTGAAGAAACTGGGGCTGGGTTTATTTATGTTGCTTATGATCACATGTCTGGGGAGTGACGGAGCCTGTGTTAAGTGGTCTGTTTCCCCAGCTCATGTTTCTTTCCCTGGAAAATCAAAACTTAAGGAGAATTGAAAAGAAATACATAAAGAAATAAAATTATAACTACTCTAGAATCCAGACTCTGATGAGCAAAAATCAATTCCTGTAACACTTCTGATTTTTTTACTTTCCACAATAGCTTTGTCTTCTCATTTTCATTCTCTCTATTGATCTTCATTATTTTTTTCTCGCTACCATGGGTTTATTAGGGCAGCTAACAGACAAGAGAACAGCAGGATCTAAGGATAATTAGTTCCTCATCCAGGAAAGACAAGTTAGGAGAGAAACAGACCTGATAAAATGGCGCTCATACATCTTGGGGAAAGTTTAGCAGCTGTCATCATGGTAAAAGGGTGGATGAAGAGTTGGAAATATACCCACACACATTAAATGATTTACATTTTAATTTTTACTGGATGAAAAATATGTTGGTCTTGTTCAATCAATTTTGTAGCCAGATCAGGCTATTCTGATAGCATCATAAATAGGAAGATAGACCCTCCAAGGTCTACAATTTTCTACTAGCATATACTTATTTTTAATGTGCTCTCTTAAAAATACATTACCATGATTCAAAAATGGGAGTGATCAGATGGCAACATGATAAGTAAAGGTGGAAGGACCCGTGATATTGCATCTGAAAAATGAGTAGCTTGTTGACCAAAGAGGAGAAGATGAAGTTTATGGGACTATAAAAGATGGTATTCTCTAATTTGCAAGAATATTGAGTAATAATCTTTTAAATGTAGATGAGGGGGAGCATAATGGGCAAGGGTCCATGAAGTCACACTGCCAATTACCAGTGCATGAGCCTGGGAATATTTCTTAACCTTTCTGACTATAAATTCCTCATCTAAAATGAGGTTAGTAATAAATATTGGGAGGATCAAATACGCTAATGTATGTTAAGTCTTAAGACAGTGCTATGCATCTAACAAATGCTTGATACATATTAGACATATTTATAAAGATCAAGAGGAAGTTTTCCAGGAGAAAACAGACCTGAGAAAGTAATCAGCAAGAAGATAGATGCCTCTCACTAGAGCTGCTGAATTTGAACTGTTCTATTTTACTTTCTTCCCTCCAGAATCACTGCATGGCTTGAAGATAAAAGGATCTGAATGTTTGATGACTTGCTATATTAAGCCTATCAGTCTTTCAGAACCTGTCCACTTTGGTGGTTTATTTGCCAAAAAAAAAAAAAAAAAAGGTACTGTGATTAACTAAAGATAAATTCCTTTCCAAAGTAATGTCTGCCTACAGTGAGAGTATTAGCAGAGCCTGTCACTTTGGGAGTATTCTAAGTACGTAAGAGTGGTATTTAAATTTTCTCTTTCTTTCTTTCACACACACACACACACACACACACACACACACACCACAACTTATTCATTTATTGTGTTCTGTAAAGGGTAACTGGATTCAACTGTAAATGTAAATTTTTCCCAGGAGAGATGTTGATACTTGGTCAAATCTTCTAATAAAGTTAAAATTTATTTGCCTTCCCATGGTCATTATTTATGGGACTTTTGGCACTATAGAATTAATAAATCACTATCCAAAGACCCATTTTGTCATTAGCAGCTACTCTTTCCTAACCATTGCTCTCGGCTCTGGGCTAAAAATAGAAAAAGCCTAGAAAGTCTGATGAGGAAATAAAAGAAACATTACTTAGTCTTTTGCATCATTTGAAAAACCTTAGATTTTAAGACACTGGGATGATTGATCTCAGAGGACTTCTGTTGTCTGGTTTTGCCTCTGTCTACTTCAAGACAACAATAAAAGGATTGTCTATGGAAAGCTTATTTTCACTTTTTCATTGAATATTTCAGATGGTGTAGGTTTTAGTGTGTGCTTTTCATGCATGTGAAAATTTTCCATGTATTTATGATTAAAAACGTGCATATGAAAAAAATCATTCTTGGTTTTTTTTCTGAGGGCTTGGATAGGACCAGATCCTGAGAAGAAGAAAGAGAACTTGATTGGAATTAGGAACTGACCATTTCCACCATGTCCCCTGCTGCCTTACCAACTACATGGTACCAAAGATTTCGATAGAATCCAAAGTTCTATTTTCCAAGCTTTCTGGATTCTGCACATATATATATTCATTTATCCAATTACTTTTTATTGAGCAACCTCTATACATCTTGTGATGCTTTAGGCAGTGGGAAAACAAAATACCTGCTTTTTGCTTCTTCGGAGAAAGAAAAGTCAGTATAATAAGTAGCTAATATATATATATATATATATATATATATATATATATATATATGTGTGTGTGTGTGTGTGTGTATGTGTGCATGTGTGTAATTAAAAGGCAATGTATGCTATTTTCCCAATGAATGGGAAAAAATGTAAAGTACAGTGAAGGGTTTAGAGGTGGGAGGGGTGTGGTTGCTCTGGCTTCTACCACCATATGACCTTAAAGAGAGGGGAAGAATTTGGGAGGAGTAAAAGAGGGAAGACCATGCTACATTCTTCTGAAAGATGAAACACAGAAATTGCACTGCCATTTCCATTCCCATTCTATTGGCCAAAACCCAGACCCATGGCTGTATCTGGTACCAAGGAAGACTGGGAAATACAGTCTTTGAGTATAAGCCTAGCTAAAGCTTCTATGCATTAAAAAATATGTATGTATATGTATGTGCATATGCACATATAGATACTGAGGGGACAACTACCAGTCTTTTTTGCTCCCAGTACACACATTCACAGAAAAGGGAAATAGTAGAGAAGGAAAAGGGAAGAAAAAGAAATAGTTTTTTAAAATTATACATGTTAATTTAAAACAGTACATCCTAAAGAGAGGGTAAAAATCCATGTTATTTAATTATTAATTGCACATCAGAGTTCTGGGAATATCATGTACCAGTAATATGGCAACATTCCTCCCATCTCTCCATCGTATCTTTAGGTAAATTGCTTCAATCAAAAGCTTCCCTTTCTTCCACTGAACATATCAGAAACTTTAAGTCAAGAACTCTTAAGGGAAGATGCAGGATTAAGGTTACAGAGCCAAGTGTCCTAAAGTGTCATTTGTGTTCTAATTCTTCCCAACTCTTTAAGGATAATTGCATTTGTCCCACTTCTTCACCAGAAGTACTTGTTCAAAAGGACAAGATGGTGGCCCATGCTGTGTTCACCAGCAGGCCCCAGACATGTTTTCCTTACTGTTCTTCCTTCTCTGCTTCATTCTCTTCCTTAATCCTCCTTTTGATTTCATCTTTTTTTGGGGGGGGGTCTCCTTCTCCTTTTTAAAATTTGATTCTTTTCTCTCAATTTCTTATTATTGAAAATATCAGTTTTTCTTTTCATAATATTAGATTTTATTGTTCAGTGACAATCAATAAAAACTTAGAGTACACCTATATATGTACATATTATGCATATGCAGATACACATATGGATGTGTACCTTTTTAACATAAAGGTAAATAAAACCACAAAATGTTATTCTTATTCATAAAATAAATATAACTAAATAAAGTGACATTTATTTATATATTTAAAGCTTAGATCAGATTAAGATATTAGGATTAGATTATGTGATAAAATTTATAGATTATGTGACATAAATTCATATGCTATTGTAATTTGTTACATATTGCATTTTTAGCATAGTCACACTGAATTTCACTTTCCTTAGCTAGTAATTTTGTTAGGTGATAAACTGCGATGGACAAAATCAAACACATCCGTAATTAGGTTTCTAGAAAGTAAGGAATAAAATATTATAAAAATATGTAATAATCAAATATGGTATTCCATAAATATATATCTATTTTCAAAGATTAGTAATTTTTGCTGTAGTTTCTTTTAGGGTTTGGATGTGAGGTGTCCCTCAAAAGCTCATGTGGTTCAGAGGAGAAATGATTGGGTTGTGAGAGTCTTAACCCATTCAGTGAATTAATCCTGGTAGGGATTAACTGAGTGGTAATTGAAGTTGTAGGGTGTGGCTGGAGGAGGTGGGAATTGGGGCATGGCTTTGGGGTATATATTTTGTTATCTGGAGAGTAGAGACTCTACTCTCTCTTTCTCCTTTCTGATCAAAATGTGAGCTGTTTCCCTCTCCCACCATGCTGTTCAGCCTTGCCTCAAGCCCCAAGGAATGGAGCCACTCTTCTATGGACTAAGGCCTCAGAAATTGTGAGACCTCAAATAAACTCTCCTCCTCTACAGTTGTGCTGGTCGGGTCGTCGAGTCCCAACAACAAAAAGAGCTGACAGTCTCCTTATGAAATAAAAAATATAGATATCGATAAAATGTATCAGTCCATTTGGGCTACTATAACAAAAATATTTTAAACTGAATAATTTATAAAAAGAGAAAGTTATTTCTTGTGGTTCTTAAAGACTGGGAAGAAGTCCAAGTTCAAGGCTATGGAAGTATCAGGGTCTGGTGAGTTTCAGCTTCCCGATTCACAGACACACATCTTCCTGCTCTGTCCTCACATAGTGGACAGGACAAGGACACTCCCTGGAACCTATTTTACAAGGGCATTAATCCTCTTTATAAGGGCTCTATCCCCAATACAGAGTGGACTCCCAAGCCTCATCTCCAGGTACCATGATGTGGAGGGTTAGGTTTTACCATGTGAATTTTGGGGAAATACATTCATTTTTCTGGCAAAGGGAGTGTTGGGAAAGAGTTTTCTATGTAAATATAGCATTTTAAAATTTTCTTAAGAATCTAGAAATGTTTGTTGACTCCTTTATGTTGCTATATTATTGCCTCTATTTTTGAAGCTGCTGAATTGGACTTCTATAAATATTATTACTGCAAGTACTATTTCTGCTATTATTTTTTATTATTAAATTATTAACATAATTATAGCCTTTCTAGTACCCCAATTAGTTTTGTTGGTTATTTTATTTTTCTCCAAATGTATAAGTTTGCATTTCATATAAAGGCTGTCATTCCTGACAGTGTTGGAAGTTTTGTATTTAAATGAAGGAATGATCTGGGTTGAAAAATTGTACTTATGAAATTAAGCATATTTGTAATTCTAATATCTAGTCTCTTTAATGTTTAAGGTTTTATCTGTCATGGAAAGATTAAAAGTTATCATTCCAATCACTGAACCCCTTACTATAAAAAATCTAATTCTTATTTGTTCTTATTTTGGTAAGAACATTTAATATGGAAAATACCCTCATAATAGATTTTTATATGTGCAATATAATATTGTCATCTATAGGTACAGTGTTGAAAAGCATGTCTCTAACGTTTATATTGCACAACTGAAATTTTACTCAAGTTTATAATTAACTCCCCACATTTCACAGTCTCCAGGAACAACAATCTATTCTTTCCTTTCATGAATTTGGTTACTTTAGACACTCAATAGTGCAAAAATGCAGTGTTTAGCCCAGCTTATTTCACTTAGCATAATATCCTTAAAGTGTATCCATGTTGTTACATATTGCAGAATTTCTTCCTTCTAAATGAATTATTATTTATTTGTGTATATGCTGTTTTCGTCATTGATTCACCTGTTGATGAACAGTTAGGTTGTGTCCACAAAAAATCTTGGCTATTGTGAATAGTACCGCAATGAATATGGGAGTGGCAGTATCTCTTTGAGAAACATTGATTTCAGTGTTTTTGGGTTTCAATAAATTCCCAGGAGCAAAATATTGGATCATATGGTAGTTCTATTTTATTTTTTGTTTTTTGAGAAACCTCCATACTGTTTTCCATAATGACTAAACTACTTTAGCTTCTCACTAACACTGTACAGTTTCTCCATATCCTCACCAATACTTATCTATTTTTATATAGAATTATCCTGTCAGGCATGAGGTGATGCTTCATTGTGGTTTGGATTTGGATTTTTCATTTTCTTGGTCATCTGTATGTCTTCCTTGGAGTAATATCTATTCAATCCTGTAGCTCATGGAGTAATGTCTGTTCAATTCCTTAGCTTATTTTTAAATTTTTGAGTTATTAGTTTTTTCTTGCTATTTTGTTGGGGGGGTGTTTGTATTTTCTAGTGAGTAGAAGGGGTCCCCACGGATCTTAGAGATCACCTATTATCAGATATATGTTTTGGGAACATCATTTCCCATTCCATGTTTGCCTTTTCCTTCTCTTGATTTTTCCCTGCTGGGCAGAGCTTTTTGACGTTGATGTGGTCCCAAAGGTCTAATTTACTTTTATTACCTGTACTTTTGGTGTCAGCAGTGAAATCATTGCCAAGAGCATTTCTGCTCTTCTTCTTTGATGATTTTCATAGTTTCAAGTCTCATGGCTAAGGTTTTGCTCCATTTTGAATTTTTGTGTGTGACGATATACAAAAAGGATCCAATTTTATCCTTTTGCATGTTATTGAGTTTTCTCAATGCTCTTGTTGAAGAGACGACCCTTTCCTCATTCTTGGCATCCTTGTTGAAAATCAGTTGACCCAGAACGTGTGGAGTTGATTCTGGGCTTTCTATTTTGTTCCGTTGATCAGTGTGTCTGTCTTTGTGCTGGTAACACACAGTTTGAATAAGATCGTGTTCTTTCTGCAGTTTTGCCTGGCTTTATTCAGATCTTCCCCCCTCTCTCCCTCCCTTCCTTTTTTCTTTCTTTTTTCATTCATTCATACTGTTCTGATGCTGCCTAATTTTGTTTTAAAGATTGGAACCACTATAGTCTCAGTGAATAAAGACAAGGCAAAACAACTCTTTAGGAATAGGTAGATCCAAGTCAGCTTCTCCATCTTGTGCTACATTATTAAATTCAGTGAAGATTCCATAATGTTTCATTTTATTTAATTTCCTTTGTGCAGAAATATATTGAGCAATAACATTTGCATGTGGCAGATTATTGATTTAGTCCAGAGGCAATTCTTCGTTCTCAGATTCTCTGTAATCACTCTGTTCTCAAAACTCTTCTCTCCCACCCACCCACATTCACTTAGTTTATGGGCCACAAATTGCAAACAAATGATTCAGACTAAGGGTCAGCAGGACCCAAAAACAGCTTGCTTTTACATAGCTCACAAGAGAAGAATGGTTTTACACCTTCAAATGGTTGAAAAAAAATCAAAAGAAGTATATTTAGTGATACATAAAAATTGTGTAAAGTCTAAATGTTGGTGTACCTAAATCGAGTTATATTGGCAGGGAACCATATCCGTTTGTTTATTCAGTGTCTGTGGCCCTTTCCCCTACAATGACAAAGTTGATAGTTGAGACACAAACCATATGGCCTGCAAATCCTAACGAAAAATTACTGATCCCTTACAGATAAACCTTGTTTTACCCTGATCTAGGTTTTTCAGCAGGCATAAAAAAACTCAGAACATCTGACTAGCTGGGATCTGGTGTTTTCTATTGGCCATAAAGAATGAACTCACTGGAAACAGGAGTTCTTTTCAGAACATTATGGGATTTTTATTGTTTTTTATGGAAGACTCACATTAAAATATACAAAGAAAAATAAGCCCTTCTGGCATGTGTAGGCCATGAAATTTGGAAGCATTTGGAAGCATGAGGGTACCCCTGAGAGGCTTCATCATCCACCTTTAGCTACCAGCTACTTATAGCTTCTCCTTTAAAGAGTCTTTGGCTTCGGTGGTATTCCAGAAAGGTACATGTAGAGGTCTCTTTCTTTCCACTGAAGGCTTTGGAACACAGACCACTGTTGCAAAATACAATTTTTAAAATGTTCCTTTCCTTATTTCTCTGTTTTCTTTTTCTAAATTGCTGTCAATTATTTCCTCACATTTGGAACAGAAGATTCTTTACATTACTCATCATGACTGGAATTTTTCTGCTTATCTCTTCTTGCTGCCTTTTGATTTTTATTACTTAATATCAATTTATTAATGATGATTATTACTCAAGAAATACTGGAGTGAGTAGATAGAAATCTATTCAGTATAAGTACTTCAACTTTTGGCTGAACTGGAAATTTTATAATTGATAATAAATCAAAATGTATTTTTGTCTTTTTGGTGCTATGAGGTGTACACACATGCAAACCATATAGATATATATTTTCTTTTTCCATGTCACCCATCATGGGAGTAAGCTTACATACAAAGTAGTGAGAAGGAAAGAGATTATTTTTTATGTAAGTAGCTATCAACTAATAAATAACTATAAAATGCCTTCAGGACATAAAAACTAATTGCTAAAATTGTTTCCAGCAAGCAGGCACAGTGACTGATTTTAAGACTCTACATTTTGGGAAACTCTTTGAAAAGCCAACAGTTCAACTAGAAAGACTCAGATAACTGGGCTTTGTTTAACAGAAATTTTACTGAATATAATCAGTAACTAAAATTAATATATGAAAATAACTCCATTATTCTTATTAAGACTGCTTTTCACATAAAGAAGAAGACAGTGTATGCAGTTTGGCTGTTCCCAGCTAGTTGCCCTTCCTGCCACCTTGTGCCTGCCCAGCTACCCTGAGGAGGAGTGGACCAACATCCATTTGGCACACTGGTTGGGGGACTCTTGGCCAGAGAAGTGTCATTAGTTGGAATGAATCTCATCCTGTGTATGAAGTGTGCTCTAATCAATTCTGTTTATACTAAACTCACTTTTCTCAATCTCTATAATAGATGTCATTTTTATCAGACAACTGAGAAGTAAAAATTAATCTTGAGATATTCTCTAGTTCATTTCCCAACTGTATTTCTCATCTCCCAATTGATATTGATGTATCCTTGAGAGCAGTCATTAAGTTTTTCATATTTTCCAAGGGGCATAGCACATGCTGGGTAAAAAGAGGGGATTCATTATTTTTACTTATTTAATATTTAGGCTCTACTTACTTCTTCAAAAATGTTTGAGCTGGCCTATAATAATAAATACAACGTAATCATTAAGTAGTGATTTTTAAAAAACTGGAAACATAATGCATATCAAAATGATGGCATTGTAAGTTCTGGGGCATTTAACCACAGAATTTATCTCTGAGTTTCTTAGGAAAAATGCTCAAGAGAGCAAGCAGTATTACTAGGTTCTAGCTGTAGCTCATGGGCAAAAGGATCTGCATGCCCCCTATGGTCTTAGAATCTTATGTGAAGGTATAACTGGTCTTAGCCCAATGAACATGCCATGGGGTTATCCCATTATCACTTTCTCTCTTCTTGAGGTGAATATAAGACCCGAAGCTTTGTTGGTAAATAAAATTCAGTTTGCAAGGAACCAGCATCTGATTGCATTTCGAGTTTCTGGTGGGGGCCAAGGGTGAAATGCAGACTTAGTTAGCTTGCTGCTTCCCCATCTTCCATCCCTATAGCTCACTACATGCCTAAATCAAAGGGGAAGTGTGGAAATTTTTATAGTTCTCATCGCACTAAAAATAAAAGTATGAGCTGGGTGCTGTGGTGCACATTTGTATTCCCAGTGACTCAGGAGGGTGAGGCAGGAGGATCATGAGTTCAAAGCCAGCCTCAGCATCTTAGCAAGGCCCTAAGCAACTCATGGGACAGTGTCTTTAAATAAAACATAAAACCAGGCTGGGGATGTGGCTCAGTGGTTTAGCGCTGGGTTCAATCCTCAGTACCAATAAATAAAATAAAAGTATGAGAGTAAGTCTTCTCTCTGATTGGATACAAAGTTACTATAAACAGAAACATAATCTGCATTTCTCTAAAGTGGTCAAATTGGTCAAACATGTTACAGTGTAGGTGAAGTCAACTAATATACTCAGAATACACATTTCCAAGGACTTTTTTTTATAACATAATAGACAAGTACTTTAACACTGTTTCTATTCAAGACACTGAGATGGTTATGTGTCCACAAGACAGGGCCAGGGGATGGCAGAGAGGTACTAAAACATTTTTTTCTGGGTTTCTGTGCTGGTGTTTCATGAAAAAAAAAATAGCATTCAAATCTGTGAACTGGGTAAAGAAGAGGTTTCTTCACCTATGTAGTCATCACTCAATCCAGTGAGGCCTGAAAGCACAAAAAGACAGGCGAAGGGTGAATTTTCTCTCTCCTTTAGCTGCAAAGTCCATTTTCTCCTTCCTTTCAACATTGAAACCCCTGGTCCTTCAACCTTCAGGCAGCATATTTCTGACTTCTTGGCCTCCAAAATTACATGAGCTGATTCCTATAATAAATCTCTTCTTGTATCTGTTTCCCATTAGTTCTGAGTCTCTGGAGAGCCCTGACTAATACAGACACAAAATTACTCTTCATGTGATCAAGGCCAACATTTCAAATTATATTTCTTTAAGGAGCTGCCGTGAAGAAATGGAGCACAATAATCAAGGAATATAGCTTTCTGGCTTCTAATTTGCATTCTTGAACTCTCAGATTCTAAGGAACAGCACATCAAATAATGATTGTTGTTTGGGGGATAACATAGTCTCTCTAGACTAATTCAGCAATAAGATTTTCTTCAGCTTTTAGCCTGAAATTCCAACTAAAGTTAAATAGGAGACATTTTTAGGTGCTGGGTGAATCCCTGAAAGGCAAGTACTTAGTATTATTGATTTAGATTAAGGGTGATATATAATATTTTTTTTCCTGTAAGGGGCCAGAGTGAATACTTCATGTTTTGTAGGTCCTATGTCTCTGTCGACACTGCTCAACTTTGCCATTACAGCACAGGGAGGTGTTGGTCGGCACCATAGGAATCGGCTCTGCTTCATTTTTTGCTTCCACTCTGGTGGCAATCTTAGGAGATGCACACTATAATATACCATTTTGCATAAGAGGACTCCAGTGCAAAGTACTTACACAAGCCCACAGAACTCATTGTAATTGAACCTGGCTTAATTAACTTTGCTTTTTTTTGGTGACTACTTTTCCATGTTCATTTAAGATTAAGAATTATACTCCTCACTCTGATAGGGGTCTAGATACTAGCAGTCTTCTCTGTAGAAAATACTATATCATATTAAGAAAAGCTAGCTGCTTTATTTCTATTGCGAATGATCTATGTATGATTTACCTAACATATTTGAGATTTTAACAGTCTTTCTTATTGCCTCATTTAATTTCATGAATGAACTTTCGGGTCTTTTTTCAGCTTTGTCCTGTAGCATTTCTGCATTTGCAGGGCAAGAAACTTGATATGATTCACCTTCCCATTGCCATTACTATCCTGTTTACAACATTCACATAATTATCCAATAATGTGTTCAATAGAGTCATGGAGAATCATCTGTGAACTCTTAATCCACTGATCAGTTCCTTCACCCTAAACTTTCCTGGTCACAGAAATATCCAGAATAGTCTAGAAGCTCTTTCTAAGATTGCTTTCATGATCTGGCCCTTGTGGCTACTTCTCTCTTCTTTTGCAGCCTCCTTCTCTTCCTCTGTACAACCACACACAGATGTGGGCCGTGCTTCATGTATCTGTGGCCCACCACAGCCACCTCCTCAGTACAGTGAATATGAGCCACAAAGACGAGTGCTAAAGAAAATTCTAACACTTCACGTAGTGGCAAGAAAATCTTTCGCAACATACCCAAAGGCTGCAGCAAGAACTTATCAAGTAGCAGTGATAACAAAGGCCAAAGCAGATCTTCTGCTATGGAACAAAGGAGTACAGACTCTTGACATGCAATGATTTCTAGAGCCAGTATTCAATTCCACAACAGAAAATGTCTTCCTCCGAATAGCGGTGTGGATAATGGCTTAGAAACAGAAAATCCACAAATTATTGATTTGTAAAATGAGATACTGGTTTATGATCTCCAAGTTCACTTTAATGTTCTACTTAAAAAATATATATTTCATATCTTTAAATATTATAAATATAGTTAATGGGGGCATAAAATATTTTATGAGAAGTTATACATCAACAATATATTTGCATTATTGAATTTTGATTTTTATTCAGATTATATAATAACTTTAGAAATAGAAAAGGCGTCCTGAAAATCAGCTGAGAAATTGGGCAAATAAATGAGGCAGTGATTCATGATAGAACATCTCTAGTTTTGCTAAGTCTATGATCTATTTCAAGAGATTTGACCATTTCTATTATCTTTAATTGAATTGCCTCATATATGGCAGGGAATTGTCTACGTATCCAATAATTTTTAAATCAGTTCTTGATCATAGTGGATTTTAAAAATCATTTTAAACAGTCTTCAAAGGGTTCAAGTAAAAGTTGGAATTTAATTACATGACTTCTGTGTCTGTACGTGACAGAGTAACTCACATAATTCTCTTACTGAGAACAACTGTGGAATTGAGCTTTCTCAGGTGTGGATCTT
Source organism: Spermophilus citellus (assembly GCF_964194105.1). Lineage (NCBI taxonomy): Eukaryota > Metazoa > Chordata > Mammalia > Rodentia > Sciuridae > Spermophilus > Spermophilus citellus. Next base: position 137,615,708 of record NC_138189.1, on the reverse strand, counting down.
TTCAATTTCATTTAGCAGGCCGAGTTTGGGTTTAGGAAGTGGTGGTAAACTGAGTGTTATGGTTTGCATCTGAGATGTCTCCCTAAGAAGCTTATCTATTAAAAGCTTGGTCCCCGGGGCAGCAATATTCAAAGGTAGGAATCTGTGGGAGATGATGGGATCATGATGGATATTGCAAGATGCTAGAAACTTTAGGGGTGCCTATTTGGAGGAAGTCACTGGGGGTGTGTCCCAGATGGCCATATTTCTCCCCACTTACCCACCCCCGCCTCTTCCTCCCTTGAACTCCATCTCTGCTTCCTGACTGCCATAAGATGAGCAGTTTTGCTACACTGTATGCTTTCTTTCTGCCATGATGTTGTGTTTGGTTGCAGGCCCAGAAATAATAGAGCCCATTTGGTTTAGTTGGGTATTTTGTCACAATGACGGAAAGTTGAGTAACACATAGGGCTTCGCCGAGCGTCCTAGTGGAGTCTGGGTGGAGAGGAAGGTGGTGATTTTTCTACAGACATTCTGCTGTTTCTCTTGCTTTCTGCCCCATCTAGAGGTACGGGTCCTTCTATTCGTAAATATTGCAGGATTAGGTTTCTGAGTTGGTTGGCTTCCTCTTGTTTCTCTCTCTAGAAACTTACATTCTAGTTTTATCATTCAGTTAAGTCAGCTTCTACTTGTCAGCTTCCATTTTCCAAAATGTTGTCACCGTTGTCTATTTTACTTTCTAGAGTTCTTTGTCTTGGTGGATTCAAACCTTTTCTACTCTTTTACTGATATTTTAGTGGAATTTCAAGAGGGTACGTGCACATGTGATTTAACCTGCTATGTTTAACTGGAAGATCTCATTTCTTATTTTCCAAAATTATTCTCTTATGTGGACACCCAGAGTTGTCTTTCTATTTGTTATGATGTAGAATACAGATGTTTTTAATTTTTGAATTGCAGATTTTTTAATATGATATTTCAGAAAGTGCTAACAATATTACTCAGCATTAAAAGAGAATAAAATCATGGCATTTGCAGGATGGAGTTTGCTAACCTAAAAGAACATTTATAGCCTGAAATTGCTACATGAATAAAAATTAATAAATAATCATCCAACTAAAACTGAAAATAAAGCTGAAAGCAATCATGTATGTATATACAATATGTAATAAATAATAATACTTTTTAAGAACTAAACTTGGGAGATGCAAAAAAACAACAAAAACACACACAAAAAAAGCTTGCCATGGTATTTATAGACATTTTCTTTGTAAATTTAAGAAATGAGGACATTTTTGCTTTTCTCAATAACTTGTCATATTGTAATTATATAATTCTGATTTTATACTCTGCTGATAATGATGATTTCTGTGGTCCTGACTGATTTATTTATTTTTTATATGTTAAATCCCAAATTTTTCCCATGAGTTTCCTTAATGACCTTATACAGTGCTTCTTAAGACTCCTCTACTCTCTCTGTTTCCCTCTCCATTCACTAATTTGTGCTGCAATGTTTTCCACAGACTGAATTTCTTTGGTTGTTTCTGTATCTTCATTATATCAATAGTTAAAAGATCTGATTGGATTTAATTAAAATTTGGGCAAAGGTAATTCATGCCTGATATTGTGTTCTTTCATCAGGAAGTATAACATGTATGCTGTCCCTTTTTAATGATGCCTACTTTCACTGATGAGCATTTTCTTAATTCAATAGGAATTGAAAATGGTGGTATTCCAAGAAGCACTTTAAAAAGTGCTTGTTTGAATTTCTTGTTTGAATATTTCTATTATAGATACACTTTTCCTTATTGGATGTTTAGATTGAGTAGGAAAGGTAGGATAAGAACCTATGGTGGAATGTATTTTTGCATGCTCCTTTATGAATTTATTTATTGAAGTAAAACCCACAATGTGATATATTAGGAGGTAGGGCTTCTGGCAAATATTTAGGTCATGAGGCTTCCACCCTCATGAATGGGATTAGGACTTTTATGAAAGAGACCCCAGAGAGCTCTCTTGTTCTCTGCCTTGTGAGGATACAAAGAGAAGACAGTAGTCTACAAGTTAGAAGAGGGTCTTCAACAAAATTAAGCATTTGGCACCCATAAATCACCTGACTCTGGTACTTTGTTGTAGCAGCCTAAAGTGATGAGGATAGCACCTGATGCTTTCCTTTTATTTATCAGTTTTAGAACTAATGAACAGGTTTACTAAACATTGTCCACCAGTGAACAATTTGTTTGCTTTAAAAAATAAGTATTAATTCATGAACTTAACCTTATTTGATGTATTTAAATTTACTGCAGTTTTCGTTATAAAATTATCCTATCTTTGGCCAGTTCAGCCTCTTTACTTTGGATCTTAGTAGCATGTGATAATTGCTTTGCTATCTGTTATAAAATATCTTAGTCACATCTTGTATATTTCATGCCATTGAATTACAATCATCCATAATTTTGAGAATTTCTGGTTATTATTAGTAGCAAATAGCATTTTAGGACAATCTGAGAAATTTACTACTGGGTCTGATAATTTCTAGATCTTTTCAATGAACAGAGTTATGAAATACATTTCTTAAAATTACAGTAAGAAAACTATATCCTGATTTGCAGATTTTTAAAGAAACCTCTACTACCTTACCACTGTCTTTACTTCATCAAATATCAAAAATCTCATTTATAATTATACTGAGAATGATAGAATTAGAATATCACAAAATTGCTCCATTGGTCCTCCTGTTATCTACATAACCACCCCAATACATGTGCATGTAGAAACAAAACTGACTCAGAAGACTAATAACAAAACTGTTGCAAATAATGTGAATTTAGGTTGTGTGTCCTAGAAATACCACTCAAGATAGGGAAAATTTTTGCAAGTGGTCTATTGGAGATTAATTTAAAAAAGAGGCACAAAGAAATGGGGGAGAAGGTAGATACAATGCAGGGAAAGAAGCCAAGCAAAGATACAGCTTTGTAGGAAGTGATGCTTTAGCCTTATTGTATAGGTTACTCTGGAGACAACCATAGAAGTTGTCTTGTCCAGAGCGAGGCAAGGGTGCTAGACTATTACACCCACTTGCAGATACTGGCTATAGACCAATTCTAATGGGGGTAGATACATCAATTATAAAGCATTTATGCATTAGGTGGTTTCCATCAGCCAATGGCAATTTTCTAGGGAAAGCCAGAGGTACAAGCCATTGAAACTCTGATCTCTCTGCAGCTGGGAAATGGTTACTCTGGCCTAGTAGTGGGAACAGGGCAGCTAGCCAACAGTATCTGTAAGTCCATCCTTTCACCACTCATATTCAGTTTCTGCTCCTATTAAATTTTCTCTGTCCACTGAAAGCTTCTGCATGGTTCAGACTAACACCAATTTCGGGGAACTTTGCAAGAGGAAAGCTAGCATGACAAAATACTGTGCCCACTGCTGCAGTTCTTTACAAGGTAATTACTGGCATTTCTCATCTCTCTCCTCCACTGTTTTTTTTTTTTTTATTTTCTGAATTTCCAACATTCTCAGCTAGCATTTACGATGGCATAGGTTTCTAGCCTAGTAAAATAAACCAGATCCTCAAACCTGAGCCTCTGGTTACAACACCCTTAATTATCCTACAATTGCTACATTTGTTCATTTTGCAATTAAAAGTAATGAAACATGGGCATGCAAACATGAAGAGATGTTCAGTAAATACCCTGAGAACCAAACATTCCTCTCTGTTTCTGCAACTCTGTGCCCTTAATCTATCAGTAACCCAGGATCCTTATGATGATCATCTATTTCACACTGCCAATATGATAACACTGTATTTGATAGTTGGTCTCCAGACAGGAGGAGCCAATGTGGCTAGACTTTAAGAATAATAACAGCATTAGTATTCTCTTGATGTAAGTATATCATCTCTGGCTATATCATCTAAGTATATCACCTCATAGAGTCAAAATTGGAGGTATATGAAGCACAAAACACTCAAATGAGTCACCATGCACTATGGTGAGCACAGTCATTCCTATTTCTACCTTTTTTTTTTTTTATCCTGGTCTTAGGTATTCAAACTATTACAGACATAGAACCACATAGTATCCATTAATTTAAGGGAAATTTCATCAGGAAGGATTGTCCTCCATTCTCCTGGTGTCTCACTTCTAATCTGGTACCTCAGCTTTGCCTTTCAAAAGACAAGCAGTTTCTACACAGTGTGGAATCTGGTAGCCGTGGGATCCCATAATTGTTGTCCATAGCTGCCCATCTTTAGATGAAAAGCAAGTCCTCTGGTCCAAGCAATTATTTAGTAGGATCTTATGTTAGTAGTTCAGAAATTGTGAGTCTCCAAATGACTCATAGCTATGAGAAGGAAATGCAAAGCTATATCTAAATAACCTATCTTGGTCAGGATGAATTTTGTTTTTCTAGAATGGAAGAGGCTAGTCTAATCAACTCGTAACTAAAAGGCTAGGATTAATTGCTTGATTTCTTCAAGAGATGATGATATTTGGAGGCTTGAACATGGGATTTAATTTGGCATGTTTGGTGTTCTGCAGCAGTGGTAGCTAGACCAGGTATGGGGGGGGGGGATAAGGAAGCCCAACTGCAGAAGTTTGGTCTTTAAAAAATATTCTTTTATGCCAGAAAGTAAAGATGTTATCAAAGACTACTATAATTCTGTCTAAAAGGGTACAGACATCAGCTAGATAAACTTAGCTACAAACTTCAATTGATGCAATAAAAATGATGACTAATGTTCTAATGACTAAAGGATCTGACCAGAACAACTGTAAGTAAGAAAAGTTTATTTGAGGGCTCAGGGTTTTGGAGGTCTTAGTCCATAGAAGGCCGGCTCCATTCCTCAGGGCTCCATGTGAGGCTGAACGTCATGGCAGGAGATTATGGCAGAGGGAAGCAGCTCACATCACAGTGATCAGGAAACAGAGAGACTACACTGGCCAGATACAAATATATACCCAAGGCTATGCCCCAATTCCCACCTCCTCCAGCCACACCCTACATTTTGTTAATCCCTATCAGGGCATTAATTCACTAATTGACTTAAGACTCTCCTTGTATAGATTTTTGAAAATCACATTATCTCAAAATATGATATTAATTTTAATCTTAAGAAAGTAAGAATGATGTATTTATTTTTATGTTCCTATTCTGTAATTTTTGACAAGTGATACTGGATTTGAGTTCAGTAAAAATTATTTTCCCCATCATTTCTCCTCTGAACCTTCTTGCATTGTCCCACATAACTAGAAAGCTTGAAATGTACTAAACACATTTAAATTCATACATTTACAATGATACCTTAAAATATCTTTGATAATTTATATTTACAAAATGGGAAAGTAAATGGAAAGAACCAAGTATTTAAATTTTAACAATGAAATTATTATCTTGATGGGTTCATGAGGGGAAATTTCTATTTTTTAAAAATATTCCAACTAATAAATGGAGAAAGAAAAATTCATGTTTGGTATCACCTAAAGAATTAATTAATTCAGGTAAGAATCATCAACGGCACTAAAATTACAGAGAGAACCAGAGAATCAGTAAGCACCTATTTTTGGAAGTATATGATACCAGTTATGGAGCAATTTTTGGAAAAAAAATTAACCTAAAACTTTTCAAAGAACTGGAAAGCCATAGAAACCTGTTAAATGATAGCACAAGGAATCTAGGCAATAAAATGCACTGCAGGGAATTTTTATAATACATGCAAATTATGGCAAGAAAAAACACCTATGTAATAGAGTAGGAACCTTTGCATTAATATATTTACACACTAACCATCCCAGTCCGAGGATCTTAGCTCACATATACCAAATGTTAAAAAGTATGACACAAGGTGTGAACATTTAGTAGGTATTCAATGGCACTAAGGAAATGTGTGTGTTGTTTAATGAAAACATTGTGGGTTTTTTGTTTTTTTTTTTTTGGTAAGGGGAGCATTTTTCACTTAGAGACACATAATGACATATTTACATGAAAATATGAGGAGTCAGGAATTTTCTTCAAAATGGTGTGGGTGAAGAGGTAGGAGGTAGTGATGATATTACAGAATGGCCCTGAGTTGGTAAACACAGCTTGAGTGAAGGTTCACATAGTCTTTCCCTCCCTCCCCACTCCCTCCCTCCTTCCCCCTCTTTCTTTCTTTCTTTCTTTTATTTTTAGATGTTTAAAATATTCATTAATAACAGGTTACAAATACAGAAAAAATAATGATTTTTAAAATAAAAAATTTTTATTTTATCTTTTAACCTATGACTGTCAAATACAATTACTAAAGTAAAGACGGACGGATAGAGAATTGTAAAGATTGTTGCATGTGTGTTTATCTTTGCCCTCAAAAAACCTGCAGACTGGACGTTCATTTTCTTTCTTTTTTTTTTTTTTACATACTTAAAAAAAAAACCAAGACCTTATTTTCTTTGGTTTAAAGCACTCTATGGAATTATGTGTCTTCAGGAAATAATGGCTCAGAGGTTTCACTTTACATCTCATCTCCCCAGAGGAAAATAAAGACAGTTTTAGATAGTATGTATTTTGGAGCCCTGGGAATAAAAACCATCCTTGCCTTTTCTTGTCTTTTTCTCTTTATCATTTTCTAAATTTTACTTTCTCTTTACATCACGAGCTACTGTCTTGCCATTGTCTTAATCATTTATCTTTCCCAAGACTGCTAACCATGAAATACTTTATCTTAAAAAAGTGACCAAATTTGTCTTTTGGGTGGGAATACATTGGTTTGTGGGATCACCACCAACACATATTATTCAGCGTATCAAGGCCACCCCAGAAAGTATACTACCTACCTCCAGCTATGAAGAATTTATCATTTATTTGAATTTATAATTTATTTGAAGAGAAACAGATTAAGAAAAGGGAAAAAAAAGCATACAGTTTTATTCTGAACTGACTAGTAGTGATTTCCAACACAGCATGATGCCCCCAAAGGAGAAAGCATTGAGTTAATGTGCTCATGGAAGACTAAGACCTGAGCTGTGTTTAAAAATGGATAGAATTTATATAGCAGGAGAGAGAAATGTAGGGGAGGAGAGAGTAAGCAAAGATACTTAGGCTGAAATGAACATGTAAGAGATGGTCAAGACTTGTCTAACCAGAAAGGATGAGAGTTAGAGAACAGGGGGGAATTGGGTGGTGGAGTTGGCAGAGGTCACATTATGCCTGGACTGATAAAACAGGAGTTGTGTGTTGGAGCAGACAGGATCTGCAGTAGTCTCCTGTGCAGAGACCACATGTGTGTGAGTTCTGGTTTCTTTAGAAGGGTGTGCACAAACAGGAGCAATGTTCTGTTCGAATAGGCTCAGCTTTCCTTTAGTACTCCTTGTATAGATTTTTGAAAATCACATTATCTCAAAATATGATATTAATTTTAATCTTAAGAAAGTAAGAATGATGTATTTATTTTTATGTTCCTATTCTGTAATTTTTGACAAGTGATACTGGTTTTGGGTTCAGTAAAAATGATTTTCCACCATTAATGCATTTGTTTATAAAAACAAGTGAGTTTTTTTTCATTTATTTTATTTTTTATCCTATGTGTATAAATTGTAAATATTTACAGGATATTCTGTGATGTTTTGATAATGTCTAACTTGTGTGATGTTCAAATCTGGATAGACAATCTATATTCCCTTAAACATTTATCATTTCTTTGTGAAAAAGTATTAAAAAATCCTTCTTCTATGAAACTATGATACATTAGTGAGATATTTGAACATCACAATTAGGTATTGAGACAATATGTAAAAAGTTCAATATCTTAAAGATAGTGAGAAAATGACTGAGGTTGGGAGATGATACCTGTAGTCTACTTTTATTTTTTTTAGCTATTATTATTTTTTTATTGATTTTATTTTTTTAAATACACAACAGCAGAATGTATTACAATTCTTATTACACATACAGAACACAATTTTTTATATCTTTGTATAAAGTATATTCACACCAATTCATGTCTTTATACATGTACTTGTTTTTTTTTTTTTGCATTATAATTCTTATTACACATATATACCACAATTTTTCATATCTCTGTTTGTACTGGCGTGTACTTTTAGAAGACAAAAATATAATGTTTTTATTCCTTAGAATTTCCCCCTTAACACATAAATATCTTTTATGAGAACAAACTGTCTTCAGTATTTGCCTGGAAGGAGAAAAATCAACATTAAAGAAAACAATTTCTTAATTTTTTGGTACGAAGAACTTCAGATTCTTTGGATTTCTGTTAGTACCAGTAAAAATGCTGTTACCTTGGAAAACTTATAGAAAGACACAGAGACAGACAGAGGGACAGAGCCGCAGGACAGAGACGGCCACTGTGTCTGGCATGAATGGCCTGGCCTTGCAACTGGGATCTGTGTAATTCTCTCCTACAAGTCCTTAATGAAGGATGTGGAATAACAAGCCCCGGGGCAGAAAGATGGCAAACTTGAGCTCTCGGATCTGGACTTTTTTCTTCGCTGTAACAATGAGTCCTGGGTGGAGGAGGCAAACTGTGGACTTTGGGCTTTCATCCTGGTAACAATGGGTTTTGAATTTTTACAACTGTTTTCCTGATTTAATCTTTCATCCTGCACAACTAGTTTCCTGACTGCTAAGTTGTTAATGATTAAGTCATGCCAAACATTCTGCTATGGTTAACCCTCATTAAAACCTATAAAAAGCATACCCCTCTTGTAACCAGTTGCCATTTTCTTCTCCCCTGAAAATGTGTGATTCCGCCGCTGCTTAATAGAGCTAGCTTGCTGATTTGTAGAGGTCTGCTCCTGGTTTTTTTTTTTTTTTTTTTTTTTTTTGCTTAACCTTAATCTCAAGGAAACTTTGGTCTTGATGAACAAATTAATAAACACAACAGAGTCTGAACTCGGATTGGAGAGACTGAAATGCCATTTTTATTTGTCAGGGTGAGCTACTCAGAGAAAAAGAGTCTTCTTTTTTGATTCCTTTCTGAGCTGTGTGTCAGCTAAATTCTATTTTCTGTCTTTGAAAGCTGCGACCTGGGTTTATATCCCAAATAACATACACGTTTGACCTTAGAGATGTCTGACTGATGGTAGATAGATTTCTTAGGTGAAAAAAAAAAATCCCTGAATTACTGTTGTAGCCCTATGTCCCTACACTGGCAGTGCAGAGAAGCATCGGAGGATGGGAGAAGGCGAGCAAACCCTGCCCCTGTTAACAACCTATCTAGATGGTTCCTTTCCTACTATAAGCAAAATGCACAGAAATTTTTTAAAGCACACTTCTTTACTACGTGGGTGATTTTATACTCTCTTCATCTAGTTAAGGCTTTGAAGACATGATGTGATGTAGAAATTATCAAGATAATCATTAAGATAATTAAAATGAGTTATTTCCATTATTCGGTTGTGTGTACCAAACTCTTCTAAAACCAATTCATCTTTCTTTGGCATCCAATTACACTATAAAAAAGGAAGAGAAGCTTCCAGGCAATTAAGCAAACAAGCACAGTGTGGATGGGTTTTTTTTTATTTTTTTATTTTCTTTTTTTAATGGCACCTTTTTTCTGTGATTACAAAATTATAGTGCAAGGAAGCTCAAATCTAATCAGAATAAATTAAAAAAAAATCCAAGGGAGGTCAGAGAATGTTTATATCCGGTAAAGTTTTTTTTTTTTTTTTTTTTTTTAAGTGTTCGTTTAGTCTGACATATTGATTGCATCTGTGTTTTTTTAACAATCTCCACCATTACATTTTCTCTGGATGGCCTACAAATGAGAAATTGAATTCTAATTACTACGGCTAGGTCAGAGACCAGTTCAAAAATCAGAAAACTACATATTAGAACAATTTCACCAAGTACAGAACAGAAATGTCAATTGCCTACCAGGAAGTGGTTTTGCTGGGGGCCCTTTCCTGAACAAATACCTATGGCATCATAGACACAGGTCAGACTGAATAGCAAGCACCCAGGATAAGGAAAAGATCAATAGATTCATGCAAAGAAACGTTTGTGCCTCCCTGTGCTCTGTTGAATATTTATTCTTAGAGGGTGGTAAATATACAATTTTGCAACATGTCCAACTGGTTTATGTAAAACCCGTCCAGTTTCTATGTCAGTTGGCTCTCCCTGATGAATCCCAATTTGCACATTTGCTTTGGATCCTCTGCAAAAGCAATGTACTTTCTTGTTTTCCTTGGGCAGGGTTTTCACAATTTTACTAAGTGAGATGGCAGGATGAACAGGGTGTTTTGATGCTGGCCAGGATGTGCTGGCCCATGATTATGGCATTATTTCAGTAATTCGAGGTAGGGCCCATTTTCATTAAGATTTACCCCACAGTGCTGTGTTAATCCTTCCATCAATCACCATTTAACAACAAATTGCTTGTTTATAGCTTTAGCAACATATTTTTGTCTCTTGACAAATGAATGGCAATCAAAGAAATAAGCACTATCGTTAACTGCAGAAAGGCATGCTATACATCCATGTTTTTTTTGCTAGGTTTATTATATCAGTGAGTATGTCATCATGTAAGTAAACCTTGATTAGATACATACAATAAGGGTTATGGCAATAGCTGCCTTTGCTATGTCCAATGCTACACATGATTTTATCTCAAATCTCTTAGTTAGAGTGATATTTTGTGCAGTTCATAGAAAACTTTTTAGGTAGATTAGTCCCTTATGAATCTTTTGGGTTTGTCTTAATTTCTTAATTACAGTAAAATCATATGCATTTTAGAAACCAGCTTTGAAAGCCTGCACTGCATTTGTTGAAGAAATAATATTCTCATTTAAAAATCATAAAATAAAAATGGGTAGCCTTTATTATTTTGCACTTCTACCTTCATTTTAGCTCTTTCATGCCCATGTTTTAAGTAACACATGTAATATTTTGAATTATGAGATAACCTTTATGTTTAGAGGCATAACATTATTAGAAATGGGTTTTTAAAATTGCCTCTACTTTTTTACTCATGGCAGAAGAAGAAGATTCTCTAGTTCATCAAAACTTTTTTTAAAAAAGAATGTTATCATATTTATAGTGCATATTTAACTTTAACTGAAAAAATAGAATAGGCTTGAACAAACTTGAAGAAATACTGACCTGTACAAAACATGGCAAGGTTACTATCTTAAATATTTTGTAACAGGTGTGTTATAAAAATATTCTTAGAAATATTTGTAAACACTGAATATTATTGCATACTAATATATACCTTGACAGTACTATCTCCCTTAATAATTAATACAGACAGTTAGTTTAGAATTTTAAAATGCCCTTGTTTTGTAATATTTGAAAAAACATAAAATAATTCTCCAATACCTTTGCCATACTTACCTTGGCCAAATGTTGGGTTTAAACCACTGACCCTTTCTTTTCTTTTATGTTTTTATTAGTGTGTTATAGTTATGCATTATAGTGGGGTTCATTATGACATATTCATAAATGCATATGACATAATTTGCTCCATTTCAACTTTCCTATCCCCCTTCCCCTTCTCTACGGTATTATAAGTTCTAGTGAATATCTAAACAAATCCGGATGATCATAATGAAGTCATGGTGGAATATCACAGGGAGTCAACAATTATCCAATTTGAGCCTTTGCTATTCTGGCTTGTACTGATTTTTCCCCCCAAGCAGAAATCATCAGCCAGAAAGAAAGTGTGAAAATTGTTTACTCTAAAATACCATCAGCTCTACACAAGAGGACCCTGAGATCCAGTTGGATTCAGCAAGTTATTCAAGGTCACTCAGCTTGTCAGGATAGACTGGGAAGTTAAACTCTTAACTCACATTAGTACCGTCCATGGACTGTGGGGTTCGCCAGTCCTGGGTTAGATTTCCATTTTCAATCAATGACTCAGAATTACTCCATTACTTTATCCATAAAATGGGGATAAATGCCCTACTCTGTAGGCACTATGCAGATGGATTTAATGGCGTGGTATCAGTTAAATGCCCAGAATCACTTGCAACATCCAGCAATCCCGACTTCCCTTCTCTCCAGGGCTCTTTGCAGAAAGACACTGAGAAACAAATATTGCTCCCAGCTTTTTTCTCACTTCCCATGGTGAATCCTTTGTAAGGTAAGATTTCAAGCTCTGTTATAGGTTTCTGTAAGCACCAGAACCTCAAGAAGTTGATTTTTACCAGGCAGTCATAAATTATACTTTTAGCATTGATGTTAACTTGGATTTATCTTTCTAAACTCTAAAATGCAACTTTGCAATGATTTTCAAGAGCTAGGTGTGAAGGTTAACTTTAGATTTGACACTGAAGTTTAAAGAGTCTGAGATTTTAAGAGTCTTCACGGTGTGGCTTCAAAGTTCTGGCTGTGTTGCTTATCCTTTGGTTTTGAATTATTTAAAAGTCCAGGGATCGTCACAATGAGGTAAACTGAGAAGGTTTTGTATGTGTGTTTTTTTTGTTGTTGTTGTTGTTGTTGTTATTCAATAAATAGAAATATTTTAAATTAATTGAAGGTAAGAATTTCTTGTTGAGTGACTGGCAGGGTGGGACATAGCAAGACCTTGCTATATATAATAAATGGTTTGGTATCCAGGAATAGGAAAGCTTTATTAAACAATAGGCCAATGTTAAGGAGCCCTGCCTGTAACCAGACACTTCTAGAGAAAACTGACTCCTCAGTATTAATACATATGAGTAAGTCCTATACCAAGTATGAGGCCAAGCTAAGGTTTTAAAATTTACATCTGACTCACAAACCAATGCACATTTCCCTCCAACGTTCAAGTTTGGAATTTCCATTGAACTTTTCTTGTGGCTCCTTTTCTAAATATAAGTTCCATACTCCAAAAGGAAATCTCAGGACCAGAACTAAGAAGCCATTTTACAATTTGAATTAAAATGGCAATATTGGTTTCTTTCTGTTTCTCTTGGATTATTATTTATGAGCTGCAAAATATTTTGTCTTGTTCTAAAACATATTTTCAAATAAATGTGAGCCTCTGGTTGCTAAAGTTTTAGCCTAATAAAGCAGTTGGAATGTGACTTAGAAAAAGGCTGAGGAAAACCCAATCATTCATGGAATGGTCCACCAACATTACATACTAGTAAAGGCAGTATAATATAAATACACTTTTCAAGAAAAGAAAAAAATATAATAAAGCTTAAAGTCCAGGTCTGTATTTGCTAGGCTATCATAACCAATCTTAGAACAACAATAAAAATTTAAAAAATATTAAACAAAAAGTTAGACATTCGGTATTGACAGGGTTGATGCCTTCTGAAAACTATGGGAGAGAATCTGCTCTGTGCTTCTGTTTACTATCTTTGCATGGTTTGCTGTTCATCTTTGGCAATTCTTAGTCTGTGGCTATCTGGCTCTAATCTCTGCCTTCATCTTTATATTATACTCTCTCTGCCTCTTTATATCATTTTCTCTTTGTGCATGTCTGTCTTTTCATATAGCTTTTTAAAAAAAAATTTCACATAAGAACACCAATTATATTAAATTAGGGGCCCTCTTTACTTCTGACTCAACTAATTGTATCTACAACTGTGTTCCCAAATCAAGTCCCATTCTAAGGTACTGAACATATCATTTTTTTTTAAAGAATTCAACCCATAACAAAGTCTAAATAACAACAGCAAAATGGCATGTCAAAAATTACTTAATGAATTTAATATTGACATACCTGATAAAGTGATTGTCAAATACATTCAGGTTAAAAAAGATAACTGATAATACTGCACTAAGCAAACAACGTACTTGTCTGTATAATTGCACTGCAAGAGTTTGGATGGCAAGAAAAAGAGGGAAGAAAGGGAAATAGGAGAAGGATAGGAAAGGAGGCCAGAGAGAGGAAGGGGACCAGGAGGGAGATCATCACACCAACTCTGTCCTCTACGGATGGCTTCCCATTCTCCTCATTCTCATTGCAGATTTGGACTGAGCTCCTCTACAGACCATTAATCTATTGAACTATCTTCACAATTATAGTTAGTTTATGAGTTTAATAATTACTCACATCTTATGTCCACTCACTGTAGAAAAATGTGTCCTTAGAGTCTATTTAAAATTGGATGCTTCTGCTGTTTCAAACCTACAGGAACTTTCAATTTGGGTCATTTGTTTCCTACTAAAGAGAATTAGTTTTTAGTTCCGAAGTAGAACCCTACCGGAAGTACCAATGTGCACTGCACTCCTGGTATGAATTAGCTCAGTAGGATACTGATAGCTGAGTGCTGAGATGTTACTCTTTCTACAACCTTGGAAATTAGCAGCAAAACCCTCCAATCCCTATTCAGTCATCTAGTACATCTTTCTGCCAAAGCCAAATCAATTTTAGCACTTTTCCTTCCAGAACTTTGTATAATTCACGTTGTAAAGCATCAAGGTCATTGCAATTTCTGGGAAATCTGGTCTATTGATATATTTTATGGCACTGTAGTTAAAGGACAGGTTCATTATGATCCATCAAGGACCAATGTACCAATGTATGTGAATGAGAACAATATAAATTAATTACTTTTTGTGCTGTATTGAGATTATTATACAGCACTCTGTTCTGAATTTTACTTAGCAAAGTTTCTCCTTTTTTCCATATATTACTTCAGTTATTTCCACTTCTTTATGAAATAGCAAAGCAGCCATTTTATAAAAGAAATCAAGAGTCCATAAGTAATGAAGGCTAGACCAAAACCCATGTCATTTATTTTATCATCTTTTCCTTTTCCAAATTACCTTGTTGAGCTAACAGGATGAGAACTATTTTTTCATTTCTGAATTCCATATAGTTGCTCTGAATGTAAATTATATAAATATTTTAAAAAGTAGTTAAAGTGATGGGATATGAGAAAGAAGAATCTGTCTATGATATCAAAGAGAGGGATCATTGAAGTCATTCTAAAAGGGAAGGGCTACATCAGCTATTTACTCGCAGGCTTGGAAGGGCTTCTTAAGCACACTCATTAAGGCTGAAAGACATATGTTCCAGAGAATTTTATGGAAGATGTAGTTTTTTAAGATTATAAGGTTTGTTGATCACTGCAATTCCAGCAACAAGCTTTATTCCTTGCTGGTTGGCCTCTTCCTGTTTTATTCATCCCAATTATTTGTCACATTATACTTATTTCCATGGAGACAAAGTAGGATATTGCAAACACCAAACAAATCACTCTTGAGGGACAAGAAGAATAGTGAACAAAAGACTTCCTGTTTACACAAAAATAATCTGTTTATCATTAGTTCTGGAACTGTTTAAGAGGAAAGAAAAGAACACTGTGAAGAGGAGTCTAATGACCATACCTTATTTAAACAAAAGCAGATATTGATCATCCAACTTACTAAAAATCTTAGGATGCAGTAAACAGAAGAGTCAATTCTCAAGTAAATTTAACAATTGATTCTCAAAACACCAAAACATTATCTTTTCAATTTGTTTCCAGATGTTGAGAGAAAATAAATTCTGTGTTATTTTTAGGTGGCTAAGAAGTAGAAATATTTTGAAGATGTTACAAGTGATAGAATTGAAAAGGAAAAAAAAATGGCAGATCAATGAAAACAACCACAGAGTGCTAAAAAGTCCCCGTACTTTCTTAGAGGTTAATATGCGGTCACTGCTGCTTTAACCTACCAAGTGTAATTGGGTTACTAGTTTGTTCATTCGCAACGCAGATGTCTGCCTGTGTTTGGAAATCTTTCAAAAGATCACTGTATTTATCATTTCTCTAAAAAATGAAAAAAATAAATCAAATGATTTTAAGCTCTGTGTCTCAGGTGACAAATGCCACTGAGTTCTTATTTCTCTTTAAAGAGAGGGATGGTGTTCAGGACCAACAGTCTGCACCTGTTGAAAGAATAGGGCTGTTCAACTGTATGTACCAATGAATTTCCTAGAATCTCAAAGCTCATCAATGTACCCATTCATGCTTTTATTTACTTATTCATTCCCATGATCAATATTTGCTCAGTATCTACCTTGTGTCAGGCCCTGGGCTACCTGTGGAGATTCCAAGTGTCATAGAAGTCAACAAGGAGAGACAATAATGTAAGACCTCTGTAATGTAAGAGCCTTCCAAAACCAGTAATGCAGATATGTCTGCACTCTGCAAACCCAAACCCACTGACAAAATTACGCTAGAGATGTGAACCAGCTAGAAGCCCATTTAAGAGGCAATGAGACTTAGAAGAAAAACTAGAGTTTATAGTTCTAAGAATTCTGGATTTCACAATAAGGAAAGAAGAAATAATGAAAGAACCACTATAAACTTGCCAGCTATTTATATTGCCAAGGAAGAATGCATCCTGAAACAAAATTGTACTGTCAATTTTCTTTTTTATGTAAAAAAATACCAAAGAATACTTCTCCAAAGGAAAGACTAGAGCTCAGATAAAAGCCATTTAGATTGAGTCTATTTAGCTGCAGGTACATATACAGCCAACTCTGGTATTTCTTTTCCCATTCACAAATACTTCTCTTATTTCATTTTGTAAGGGTTCCTCAAGCACTGTCACTGGTCTGTAACCACAGTTTGGGAAACCCTGGCAGAGAAGGCAGGACCTGCCGCTCGGAGATCAGCCAAGAGATCCACAGCTGAATCTGATCTCTGGTGCTTATTAATATTAGACCTGTTGATATTAGTTGATTCACTTTGCTTGGCTGTAAATGGAAATTCGAATGGAAGCTGTAAGGATTAAAATTATATAACCCATGAGAAAAATTACACAGAGTCTTGTAGGTGACACTAAGCTGAGTTCCAATATGGTGGCAGCATTCCTGAAGTAGCATTAGATAACCCCAAGTCCCATGATGTGAGTCTTTGCCCTCCCCATCGAGAGCCCTGTAGAGGCCAAAAGTTTACCTTACTTCCAAACTAACAAATTAATCTTCTACACTTTCACAGTTGCTGGTCTAAGACACAAACTTCTAGAATCGGGCAATCAAACACAGAGGATAACTAGCTACACACAGCAGGAGCACTAGCCAGAGTATCAGTGATTGTTCCTCTTCCTGATCCCCAGTTTCCCCAGAGCAATAGTGCAAGTAGGCTAGGAAGATGGGAAAATACAGGGAGGGCATTCAAAAAAGGAACCTTGTGTGGAGGGAACCAGAATCTTTTTGAATGGTTAGTAAGCTTGGTGGGCATATACCATGGAGGGAGGTATTATCTTTATTACTCTTTGTAGTAAATAGACTTCCATTTTGCTACAGAGGGTGATGCTACCTTTACCTTCCAAGGCTGTTCCCTATATAAGCATCCTTGAAGAAATAGTTCAGAGCAAAGGTAGTTGCTGCTCTAAAGAGGTGCAGGAACCCTCGTGGTCCCTGGAGGGTAGCATTGCAACACTACCTACTTTTAAGAAATTATACTCAATTATTCTTTTTCTGTCCTATACATTTGAATTATTGTCCTCTTAGCAAGTACTCCCATAAATATTTAGAAATTTTTGAATAACTACTTTTTTTCAAGGAAGGGTCAAAACTAACCAACTCTTCTCTACTTTCCATTTACTTCTTCTCACTGCTGTACTTTCTTCTTCAAAATCCAATTTCTTACAAGTTGCTCTGCTCAATCCCCCAATTACTCATAATCATTCACTTTTTAAAATATGGGATTTAACATGAATCAGGAATAAATATACATACATCACATACGTACAGTTTAATAAGCATCTGTGTAACCTCTTTACAGGTCTAGTGATAATCCTAATGCCTCTATGGCCCAGTAATTACAGTTCTAGATAAGTAAACTGAAATATGTAAACTAGGGCACATGAAAAAGAATGTTCATCACAAACTTATTTAACCTTATGGAAGTGAAACAACTGTCTCCTGAGAAATAATTCTTTCCATCCAAACTCATTGTGTCTCCTTTTACTGGTACCCAATATCCTTAGTTATATGGTAATAATTGAGTTACAATTCTCTAAGTATTTCTGAATATACTTCATCCTTGCCTGCTTTTTAAAAATTCTGTGAAAATAGAATCATGTCTTATATTCTCTTGTGTCTGCTTCTTTCACTCAACAGAATGTTTATGAGATTTATCTACATTCTTGGGTATTGCTGAAGTTTACTACAGTGGTTTATTTCTTTTCATTCTGCATGGAATTTTACTGAATATGTCTCCTACAATATATTTACCCATTCTTCTGGAGATGATTGTTTATACTTCTGTAATGGTGAACACTGGTTCTTATAAGCATTCTTATAAATGTGTCTATTCTGTGTATTCTATGTTACATACTTCAGAACGGAATTTGTGTATTACAGGGTTTCTGTATCTTTCAGGATAATAGATTATGCCACTTGTTTTCCAAAGTGGTTATTTCAATCCTCATACCATCAGAGTATCACAGTTTCTGTTTTACCACGTTTTATTTTATTAAAATGTAAATACTTACATAAAATAAACAGCTGATAGTACCTCCCAAGTGTATCAAGTGCCAGGCAAGTCTAAGAACATGGGTTTAGACTTTGTAATATAATTCAGGTTAGATTTTCCTTGTAATCCCACTTTTCGCATGAAGAAGTTGGGACACAGAGAGGTGACATGAGTTGCCTCCGGCTACAAACTTGAAAGTGGCAGAGAGTTTAGCTCAAGAGACTCAGTTCCTAAGTATTCTGTGGTGATGTCTCTATCTTCCACACTCAGATTTTTTATATTCATTTTTAATTTTTACTTCCAAAAAACTTTTTTTATTTTCAGTTCTTTCTGTGTTTTGGTATGAGGCTTCTATTCTTACTTGCAAAATTGGCATCTGTTAATGAAAACTTTTAGGTAGTTAAATGTATCCACGATTTACATATTTGTGTGTGTGTGTGTGTGTGTGTGTGTGTGTAATATATTTATCTCTGTTATTTTTGGTTGAGCGTGTTAATTCATCACAAATCTGTATTTGAACAGGATGTTATAGTAGTTAATTTTAAGTACTAAGTTGCTTGGTCACAGTGCTATGAGAGTGTTTTGCCTATGGGGTTAAAATTTAGAATCAATTATAAAGAAAAGACATTGTCCCAAGTAACTTGGGTGATCCTCATTTAATCAGTTTGGGGTCTGCAAAGCAAAAATCAAGTCCTCCCAAAGAAGAAGGAATTCCTCCACAAGACTATAACGGAAGTTCTGCTGACATTTCCAGCCTCCAGTACATCCTTCCTATGTCATTTAGATATTCTTACTGGATTATTCAACCTGCTGACCTGTTATATGAATTTCAGACCAGCCAACTCCCACACTCACATGAGACAATTCCTCAAAATAAATCCTAATGTATACACATACCAAATGGGTTCCCTTTTTCCTGGAAAACTGACAGGTACAGATTTTGTTTGTTTGTGGAGAAACACAATTTCAGAGGTGAGTTTTCTAAATTTATTCTGATGTTTCTGGGATTGGTTCCCTAATATGATTAGGCTTACAGGCACGAATGACTCTATTGCCAAAGGGCATTGATTATTAGTGGCATGGTATTGAACTAGAGATGTGTAAAAATATCACCATTGGATTGACTGGTTTGTCCTCATTGCATTTAACAATGTGGGGAAAGAAGAGATTGTGTCCATCAATTTCCACCTCAAGTGCTACACAAGTGGCTTTAGAGTTTCTATGCCTCTTTGAAAGAAAGCCTTTGGTTTGTAGCTTTAAAGCTGAGATATCTGAACAGACCATCAAATCCAGAGTCACATCCTGTGAGTGCCAGAACTGTAACATCGATTGAATTTCCAAGCTCACAGGATGTGTGCTGCTAAAGTACAGGCATTGGTTGTAATCTCAAAACTGTGAGAGGGACAGAAAGACAGATTCTGATGAAGCTGGGACATTGGATCCCCAAGTTCTGACATATCTTTTTTGAGAGTAGAAGTATCCACCCTGTTGCCATCTGAGGAGGTTAATCATGCTTTGCTAGAGGAACCTGTAAAGGCTTCCCCTTAAGTCGTTGTCTTGTAAGACATGGTAGATTCTCTGTAGGATCTACCTTTAATACCTGTCTGCTTCTAGACCTATGAGTAGACATAAGTCTCAACAGGCCCCAAAAGGTGAGGCACAAAGTTTGACCTATAAGGAGTCATGTGATATTTCAAAAGAGCCACTTGGTGTTTCTAATTTATATATGCAGAAATCTGGGGAATAGGTATAGAAACGGATATTAACAGTATGGGATCATGGAAGAAGGAGCATGAAGTTGGATCAGAAATTATTAATATGGTATAATTTGTTAAACTAGGCACAATAAGCAGACATCTGGATTCAGTACTGAAACTTGAGAGACTGAAAAGGATTCTAACAGTTTGTTTGACAGGTGGGCTGAAACATGGAACAAATGGTGGCCTACAATACCCGAGGCTTTAAGGACAGAACTGCCTTGATACCCCAGAGAGATTGCATCCAAAGGCTTAGGGAATTTTAAATGTCAGAGTGCATTTATCATTTATTGAGGTAATATCAAGTATGATCTGCCTTTAAGGACAGCTTTCAAGATGCGAAGAAGAAGTTTGGAGAGGACCTCAATACTCTTGAAAATACCTATGGTTACTTTTCTCTGGGGGTTCATATTACAGTGGGAACTGCTGATACTACCAGGATCCCTAAATTGATGAGGATAATTATATTCTGAAGCATCAGGGCAAGTGGTGGCACTTAATCTCTAAAGACAAGGAAGGCATGGTTACCATATGGGTGGCAGAGTCCAAGTAAGAACCAAATGGTCTGACTCCCAGGCACCTACGGCGATGGCCAATCGACTGCAGTGTCCCAACAAGTGAAATGTTCGGACAATCTACTAAATACTTACTTGCTCTACATAAGCAAAAAGCTTCCAGGTCAACTGAAAAGATATCTAATTGGAATTATTAAAAAGAAAGAGCATCATCCTTCTGATCAGTTTTCATATTTGAACCAGTTGATGGACCTAGAACCCCTGAATGAAGGAGAAGCTGAGTCGCTTGGAGGGGGCATCCCATTGCACTGCCATCATTTAAGTTAATCTTTCTCCCTCCATTTCCCAAGAGACTTATGACCTTTCACCCGGAGACTGTGCACTGAGGGAAAGGAAATAATCAGACTTTGGGGGGATTATTTAACACTGGCTCTGAAGTGGTACTAAATTACAGGAACTCAAAATGTCACTTATGGCCCATGAAGCAGAGTAGGAACTTAGAAAAATCAAGTGACCAACAGAATTTTAACTTAGATCCATCTCATAGTAGACCTAGTATATCTTTGATCCCATCTTGCCACAGTGGTTATTTCCCTGTTTCCAAAATATATAATTGCACAGACAGACTCAGCAACTAACAGAATTCTTATATCAGTTCCATGACTGGGTGTTAGGGCTTTTAAGGTAGAAAAGATGAAAATGGAAGCCATTAGACCTTTCGCTACATAGAAAAATAGTGAAACAAGAGTAATTCTGCATTCCTAGTGGGATTGCAGATTCATGATCTGAAGGATACTGGGCTACTGATTTCCACACATCATGATTCAACTCACTTATTGGGCCTTGCACCAAAAAGATAGATCTTGGGGAATGACAGTGGATTGTTGTAAGTTTAATCAGGTGGTGACTTCAATTACCACTCCTGGTTCAGATGTGATTTCATCACTGGAGCAAATTAACACATCCCCTGAAACCTGGTGTTTATTGATCTAGAAAACACTTTTTCTCTATATCCTTTAGTAAAAACCACCAAAAGAAGTTTGACATCAGTTTTCAGAGCCAGCAACCTTCTTTATATTGTATGTTAGGTAATATCAAGTATAAAATCCTAAGTTATAATTGAGTCTACCCTTATAAAAGATATCACACTGGTCCCTTACCTCAAAGATATAATGCTATTGGACCTAAGAAGTAGCAATTATTATAGACTTATTTATAAGACATTTGCATGTCAGAAGGTGAGAAATTAATCAGACAAAAATTCAGGGGGCTGCTAGCTCAGTAAAATTTCTAGGGGTCTGGTGGTGTTGGGCATGTCATCATATTCCTTCTTGGTAAAGATAAAATGAGAGATATGTTGTTTCATCCAGCCCCTCCTACAACCAGAGTAGGCCTCTTTGGGGCAAGATATTTCTCATTTGTGCATGCACACCGCCCATTTTCTGAGTAACCTAAAAAACAACTAGTTTTGAATAGGACCTGGAACAAGGAAAGGCTCTTCAACAAAGTCCAGATTACCATTCAAGTTGCTCTACCACTTGGGCCATACTATGAAGCAGGTCTAACAGCACTTGGATTATCAGTGGCGACAGAAAATTTGTGTTGAGCTTTTTAAAGTCAGCTTTTGCATTATTATGGCCCATATACCTTACAAGAACAATGTAGAGGAGGAAAAGTTTATTTTGACTCACAGTTTCAGAGATTCAGTTCATAGTCAGCCAACTCTATGGCTCTGGACCCAGGTGAGGCAGAAGGAAACATCTCAGGACGTGGCAAGCAGAAAGCAAAGAGAACTCACGGACAAAATATAAGCCCCATAGGTATACCTCTGGTGACCTGTCTCCTCCAGTCACCTAACCTTCCTAGGGTTACTGCCCACTTAAACCATATCAGTGATACATCCACTGATTAGGTTACAACTCTCATAATCAAGTTATTTCATACACGAATGTTCTTGCTTTGTCTAACACAGGAGCTTTTGGGGGCCACCTCATACCTAAACCATACCAGCCTTTAACAAGCTCCTGTAGGTGAACCATGACACAAACCATTAGTATTTGAGAAAAATCTGCTATCAGCTGTGGAAGAGTATTCCTCTTTTAAGAAACTTCTTTAAGCCTACAAATAGGCCTTCATAGTTGAACGTTTGATATAGGCTACCAAGTTACCATGTCACGTGAGTTGCCCACGATGAACTGGAATATGTCTGACCATTAAACAAATAAAGTTGCATTTAATAATGGAGCATCATACCATCATCCAATGGAAGTGGCGTATACAAAACTGGGCTTGAGCGGGCCCGTGAAGACATAAGGAAGTGACATGAAAGCTTTTAGTCTCTACTCTCTGGCTACATGTGCTTCTCTTTCCAGTGTATACCCTCCTGGGAATTTTCCTATAATCAATTGACTGAGGAAGAGAAAAGGAGAGCATGTTTTTCTGATGGTCTCACACAACATGCAGACACCATCCAAAAGGGGTTAGCTGAAGCGCTACAGCTCTTTTCTGGGACATCACTGCACAGTAGTAAAGGGGAATCTGTCCACTTGGAAGAACTTCAAGCAGTGCCTCTGATTGTTCACTGTGATTGAAAGAAGAAAGGACTGTGAGTGCAACTGGGTGCTGACTCATGGGCTGTGGGGTCAATGATTTGGCTGGAGAATCAGGAACTAGGGAATATAATTGGAGAACTGCTGACCAGGAAATTTGGGAAGAGGTAGGTAGGTAGACCTTTATGAATTGGGGGTGGGGAGAATATATCCCATGTGAATGTTTTCTAAAAGATGACATCAGCAGAGGAAGATTTGAATAACCAACTGGATAGGACAAGCTGCTCTGCAGACAGTCAGCCTCTTCCCCACTCACACCATTATTTCTTCAAATATTGCCTGTGCACTTCTTAGTCTTCTTCAGAAACTATGGTAAGACATGTAAGGCTTTCCTACTCCAGCCTGGCTATCTCCTCGCCACTCTACTCCAGTTTTATTTTTCCTTTCCCTCCTTCTTTATTTTCTCTGTTCTAAATTGTGTATAATGTCTTCTAAACTACCTTATGGTTCACTAATAATGACCCTTTCTGTTTTGTATAAACTGCTGCTTTGCATTTTTCATTGAAGTTGGTATATTTTTCACTTCTTAAAATTCTCTTGATTCTTTTCCAAATTTTCTGTTACTTCTCACAACTTCTTCTCTCACACATATGACTTCAGGTTTCTCTTTTTATATATGTACACCAAATATCATTTTGATTAAGAAAACTGATAATGGTGATATTTAGACTCTTATGGATGTTGCTTCTGCTCTTTATACTTATGTCAACTTATTTCTATGCTTGGCTCAATTATCTTTATTTGTGTGAAGTTCATTTTCTTTGAAAAAACATTATTTGTGGGGATTTCCTGAGGCTTAAAATAATGGACTTTTCCCTATGTATATTATTTCTTTCAGGTGTTTAAGAGCACTCTTAGTCTAATATTAATTTAAATCCATACTTTGTAGTTTCTTGGAACAGTTTGATGATAAAAAATAATAATCTTAACTGCAGAAACACCAAACATGGTTTTAATGCCTAGTTCTTTTAAACATGCAGTCTCTCTAATATGCTTAGTGTCAATGTAAATTTTTTGCAAGACCTAGTGTTTGGTGGGAAGGTAACAGACATATTTCTATTTCCTTCTTTCTCTGAAAGTATGTTAGGCAGCTTTTTTTTTTTTCCTCCTCTACGACCTAAATTCATGCAAATAATAATTTAAAGGAGGAAAGGTTGATTTTGGATCACAGTTTAGAGGTGGCAGTCCAAGGTCAGCCTGTTCTATTGCTCTAGGCCTCAGGGGAGGCAGAACAGCATGATGGAAAGGTGTGGGTGAGGGAAAGCTGCTCAGCTCTGACAACCAGGCAGGAGAGAGGAGAGGAAAAAGAAGGAGGAGGAGGAGAACCAGGAGGTGGAAGAGGAGGGGAGAAGAAAAGAAGGGGCCACGCACGGACAAGATATAGTCCCCAAAGTCATGCCTCTAGTTACTTGCTTCCTCTAATTATGCCCCACCTGCCTGCAATTTCCACGTGCTCCCAGTAGTCCATTTAAATGACTGATCCATCAAATGGATTAATCCACTGAGGACTTACAGCTCTCATTCCTGGACCTAGTTGCATTGGGGACCAAGTCTTAAACACATGAGCATTTAGGGGGGCATTCCCCCAAACCATAATGAAAATATAGCCACTGGAGGCTCAACTTACCCTGAAGAAATAGTCTTTTGGGGTACCTGATGATTTCTTTGTACATTCTCTAACTACAGCAGGCCTATAGCTAAGAGTCTTGTCCTTATACCACAAGTTTGTCAAAATCTTAGCACCTGCATCACAGTCTTATTTTGGTCCATTCGGGCCACTATAACAAAATGCCATGGATTAGGTGTCTTGCAAACAACAGAAATGTACTTCTTGTAGTTCTGCAGGCTGGGAAGTCCAAGATCAAGGCACAGGCAGATTCAGTGTTTGTGAGGACCCTTTTCCTTATTTATAGATGGTTTTCTTTTTGCTGTTTCTTTATATGGTAGAAGGGACTAAGGATCTTTCTGGAATTTCTGTTATAAAAATATTATTCCCGTTCATGATGGCCCCATGCTCATGGCCTAAGTACCTCCTGAAAGCTCCATTTTCTAATGACTTTATGATGGGCCTTAGGTGTTCGTTAGGGGACAGATAGATGAGGATGGTGGGAACATAAGGTTCAGAGAATAATTCTATAAAATGGGCCCACTATGCTGAACCCCGCATGCTTTCTTTGCCAAAAAGCAATTTACCTGCATCCTGCCTGGCCTAACTGGACAGGCTATGTCACATTATTCAACAAATTACTTGGTATATGCAAGGAAATGCAGGCAGGAAACAATGTTGATAAGAGGAACCCAATTTGCTTTGATGGGAGAGGATTTTGTGACCCTTTTCACAGACCAGATCCTGGAATAGTTCCTCCTGAGCATAAAATCTGTAAGAATGTACAGTTAAAAATCCAATTAGAATTGGTCAGCCTGGGCCATGGTGACCTAGATTTGCCATGGCAGTGGGGATGTAAAAGTCTGATGTTGGGTGGGGGCATAAGGACCCTCAGTGCAGACAATGAATTATTGGGTCAGGAACATGGGGGCTGATTCACAAGGAAATAAAATGCTAATGCCCTGAGAGCCAGCCCCTCCTCCAGTTGGTTGCCAAGATCTCCTGCCTCCAGGGAATTGTTCCTCCCCACAAGGGGTTGTTAATGAGTCCCCCCTGGCTGTCTCCCGTCCTGCCTTTTGGGGAAGATATGGAAAATAGAGAGGGGTATCCCCTGGATGTCTCTCTTCTTGCACTTTTGGTCATGTAGAAAAGATAAGAGGATGAGGGGGACACAGAAGAGAAGAAGGAAAACCTAAAAACTATTAAAGGGGGCAGGACACCCCATTCCCTGGGCACCAGCTCTGGACCCCCTCCTCTCCAAAGGAGTCTTTCTCTCTGTTCAAACTTTTTACTCTTGCTCTGGTGTTTCTCAGGTGTTCAGTTTTCAACAGCAGGTGAACACGTCCTGATTTTCAAGACTGGTTTCAATTTCACCCCGCTGTCAGTCAAAAGTCAGGAGATAGACCTGGGCGGGACTTTCTGGAAGCTTCTCTGGGATCCCCAATAAAACTGGAGTGCAGGAGAGGCACATTGTCCCTCTCCTCTCTGAGAGAATCCACTCTCTCCCTTGAGAGTGTACCCTTTCCCTTTCCTATTCCTTAAATAAACTCATTCCTCTTACTCTGAGCAACATGTTTGATATCATTCTGATTTGGTTGCAAGAATTGGGATTTGAAAGGGTTCTTCATATTGCCTCAATTTCTCAGAAGTCCCCAGCCCTGTAACATTTCCATCTAAGAATTGGGGGGGGGGCGGGGAGGGGTTGGAGACACAAATATCTAGTCCATCCCAAGTTTGTTTTATCCTGGATGGAGGGCCTTTGGTCACTATGCTGCTTACCATTCTGTGCTCTTATTTTCTCATTGATAATTCTTCACTATTATTGTAAGCTTTTCGGGATTAGAAAATTATTTTATTTAGTATTATTTCCCCTTGCTTTTAATCTGGTGGGTGTGTGTGTGTGTGTGTGTGTGTGTGAATAATCTAGTCTGCTTTCTCTAAGAAATGGGAATCTTAAATCTTCTTCCAAGAATGTTGAATTGAACTTTAGACAAAGTTGAAACTTCTCATGCAGCAATGAAAAGTTGGCAGTCGTCCTTCCTGGTTGTCATACTAGAAGGTTCACATCTAGTGAGTTTTGCTTAAGATGATTTTTTTGTGTGCGCATTTTTATGGATATCTGTAGTAAGAGAGAAGAGAGTGTGGAAAAAATCCAACTAGAAATAAATTACGATCAACCACTTCCCATATATTGTAGTATGTCATTGAATTCATAAATAGGAGAGTGAATGGCTCTTTGGCATCAGAGGCCACTATCCATTTTATGTGGCACTAAATATTAGGTTTGAAATCTGAGTAAGTCATTGGGCTCTGCCACTCTGATGGAGGGATTATTGGAATGACCCTAGAGTAGCAAGAGTGTCCACATTCCATGGTGGTTGCATGGAAGTCTGGACCATTTGAACTTTTTACTGTGAGTTGAATAATTTGAATTAGAACATGGGCGTTTCACATATATTGTAATTTCACTGTCTATAATCATTAAAAAGAAGTCTGGGACAATATATAGAGTATGTCTGAGCTTGATTACAGTTCTGCTTTTAATGCATTTCTACATGGAAAGAATTTGGCAAAGAGTTATAAAAGACATAGTAAAATAATTAAAGAAAAAAAAATATAAATCAGAGTAAAGAGTTTAAGGAAATAAAAAAGGTAAAAAGAAAATAAAAGAGTATTTGGGGGAAAGATGAGGCTGAAGGGAGGAAGTTGTTCTGATTAGAGACACTTGCAGTGGATTCTTTCTTCTCAGGTAGGAATTCTCAAATGTGGCCTCATATTGGACACACCCCCTCACCCCCCCCACCCCACCCCCACCCCCGAGCTTTAAAAACACACTGATGCCTTGGACTCACCCCCAGGGATTCTGATTTAATTGGTCTGCAGTGTGACCTGGGCATAAGGAATTTTAAAAACTCTCCATGGGATGCTATTGTGCAGAGAGTAATTCATCACGAGATTGCTTTAGGAAAGTAATCCCTTCAGTACAATCACTCCATTTGTGAAACTTCTGCTTAACTATTCTGACACCCAAACATATCTTAAAATAGAGAATATCAGTAGATGGGATTTCTGCATTTGCTTGATAAACATTACAAAAGAAGTAGTGCTTCAACAGTAATATGAAGAATTTCATTTGAAAAAAAAAAAAAAAGAAAATGCTTCCTTAAAATTTGGTTTGCAAAATTCTGGAGTGGACAACCAAGGCACACTGTGACGTCTTGTTATTGGTGCACATTAAATGAAGCACTTTTGCCTCTTAGGCTCTAAATTCATGCAGAGCTGGGCTTGGATTCCTACCACCTGACTTACTAGCTACACCATTCTTGAGAAAATTAAAATTTCCATGATTTAGCTTCATCATTGATTTAATTATGGAATGAATATTTGTCAAATAATATCAGAAAGGCACTGCAAAATGCCAGATGGGATTTTACATTTATTAGCAGAGGACCTGGTTATTATTATTAAGGTTATATAAAGCATTTGTCTCAAAGGGGTAGGTAAAATTAGATCATACTTAAACATCAACAGGAATTTCTATCAGTGGTCTGTAACAATGGTTATGTATTTCATTGTCAGTGGGTAACAATGGTGATAAGACTCTGTAAGACTCTACCAATCTCCCTCACCTCCCCCCCCATCAATCTATCTCTCTCTCTCTCTCTCTCTCTCTCTCTCTCTCTTTCTCTCTCTGTCTCTCCCCCCCTCCCTCTCCCTTTCTTTCTTTTACCAGGAATTGAACCCAAGGCACTTAACCACCACATCACATCCCCAGCCCCATTTTTTATGTTTTATTTAGAGACAGGATCTTGCTGAGTTGCTTTGCACCTCACCAAGTTGCTGAAGCTGGCTTTGAACTTGCAATCCTCCTGCCTCAGTCTCTCCAGCCCCTGGGATGGCACACATGGCAGTTTCTTTCTTGTTTATTTATTCATTTATTGTGCAAAACCCAAGATCTTGCACGTTAAGCACGTACTTTACCACTGAGATACATCCGTAGCCCATAACTCTTTCAGATAGGGCTTAGAACAAAAAGTCAACGTAAAAGAAATGCCCCAAACAAACAATATCCACAAAAACTCAAAACTTATGACTGATGTTCTGCGATAATGAGTAAACAAAATGGCTCAATGCATACTGGAGATCATCCCTAGAATGCTCAGCAGGGGAAGGAGGGAATCTCTGCTCTGCTCAATCTCTTTCATGTCTTTAAAACCAGATGTTGCTGATAAAAAAAAAAAAGAAAAGAAATAAAATCCATTTGTGTGAACTGTCCAGCCTCAAAAGAGTACCACAGAAATGTGAAACTGAATGGCTGATTTGGGAAGAGAGTGTCTACCTCATTAAAATGTACAGACTTTCCCAAATAAGTTCTTGGAAGAGTTAAAAATAAAAGCACAAGAGTGCTCAGAACATCTGTGCCACCCCTTAAATGGTGGGCAACACACTTACAATGGAATAGAACTTTGGAGCAGAAAACTGTTAAATGAAGCTCACCATGTATGCTAAGATGGTTATCAGGACTGGGAATACGGGACCGCAAACCACTTAACAGGGATCGAAGGAAATCTCTCATAGTTGGACATTTAAACCATCAAGAAAAATCTGCTAGACTTACTAACATAGTGGACATTTGATTTTTTAATTATTATAGCTCATAATATACAATAAATTCTTGACAATATCATTTCCTCTCTCCCATCACTGCCTCTTGGGCAGCCTCACCTGTACAGTATGAGATTCCAGAAAGGACAGGGTGGGTAGACACATCACTTAAATTTGACTCTTGCTCAAAGATTTCTGTTCCTGTAGGTTGTGCAGCAAAAAGAGCCAACTGTTCGCTCCCCTTCCTTAAAGGCCTTTAATAATCGAGTGTGGGGGTAAAGGTGTCAGAATTCCCCACTGTGAACTCCTTGACACCACTGATTTGATGTGGTCTTTCTAACTCTGGTAATCAGGATAATAAAGATGGTCTCCCTCAGGAAGTTTCTATGGATTGAACTGTATCCCCCCAAAATCGATTTGTTGAAGGCCTAATCCCAATGCGTGTGTCTGTAGAGGCAATGTTTCAGAGAGGGGACAGAGGCTAAAAAGAGGTGACAAGGGTGAGGCTCTAACCCACAGAGCTGCTATCCTCATAAGAAGAGAAAAAGGTATCAGATTCTCTGTCTCTCCTGCAGGAGCGCAGAGGACACCGTGAGAAGGTGACCATTCTACAAACCAGGAAGAGAGGCCTTGCCAGACACTAATCCTGACACCTAGATCTTGGGTTTCCATCCCCCATAACTATGAGAAAATAAATGCCTATTGCTGAAGCCACCCAGCCACCCACCACCCTGAGCAAACTAATACAGCAAACATAACTCTTCCTTTGACTGTCCATTTTAAATGACCTATGTACTCATTGACATTAGATATTCATGTTTTCACAGATGCTCTGCATCAGGGACAAATTCTGCTGAGTTCAGTTTACGGGAATGGAAACTGTAAAAAATAATAAGGAGGCAGGAAATGACATATTAATCGTGTAAAGTCATATTAGAGCTGTTTTCCTAATACAGATTGCCTCTCATATTTTAAAATGAGAAAGCAACAACCAACCATATTTTACTAAATTGGTCACTGAGATGTTGAGATGAGGCCACATGTAGACGGTTCTGTAATCCACTGTCTGCCTGTCCTCCTTGGACCTTTGCTTTATTATCTCAGGGACCAATGTCTTCCCAGTGTCCTCAACAAGTCAGTTTCTGTTTCCTTCCTTTTCTTCATACTTGACCTCTGGATTCCTTGCTTAGTTATGTTTTACTGTTTGTATAAACAAGAGAATAAGACCAGACATAAGAGACAGACAAAAGTCACTATAGCTTCTAAATTCAAAGATGTAGAATGTTGCCCTCATTTTAAAAATTTCTCTAAAAGGTAATGAGATAAAATTTTAAGAGCACATGTTGTACTTTTTAATTTTGTATGTACTCAATCGAGCAACACATATCTGTCAAAAGTCTTCTTTGTGTAAGAGGGGATTACATGTGTTGAACTTAAACTTTAAGAATGTACTTGTTATTTGGATTTTGACATTATGTCACTAGAAAATGAATCTTCAATGAAAAAATGCAGTACTATGGTAGAGTACAGCACACACACACACACACACACACACACAAACACACTATTTTTTTTAAACACAATACAAATCAGTGGAAGCTCTTTGCCCTTTATGATTTTATAAATAAACATCTGGGCCTTTTCATGGCTTGTTGATTAAGTAGAAAAAAAGTAAAAAAAAAAATTGGCTTGAGCCTTCTGCATAATCTTTAAGAAAAGGCAGAACGATAAAACACCATGTCCCTAAATGCTGCCTTTCTGTTCCCTTAACTTGAGGGAACAATTAGAACAGTCGTGATTGGAAAGACCAGATGCGCAGTCTTTAAGGACACTGGTTTTCTCTTATGCACAGTAGGAACTAGAGCAAGTTGGTGTTGTCTGTAGAAAGCTGATTTCTTGCATGTACTCCAGGACAGGCTGCTTGGGATACTGGTCAAACAAGCAAGCTTATTGAGGATGTCATTGCTTCCGCAGTCTAACGTATAAAAGCATGGAATTGAGGGCACTACGATAAGGATGTGTGTCACTTGTCCAGTTGGAAACCACGGATTAAACACCACGAGGGGGAAGAGGCACCATTTGCTGAAGCATCTTGAGGGGTGGAGGTTCTCTCTGTTCAGCCTGTCACCATGAACTCTTTTTGAAGCATTATTGATCTCTTGGAAACTTTTCCCAACAAATCATGTTTTGCCCCCACCTCCAGACACTCTCTCCTTGAGTAACCTACCTATTTTAGTGCTTTTGCATCCACATGATCCAAAAGACCTGACAAGAACAATGTAGAGGAAGAACATGTAGAGGAAGAAAAATTTATGTTGCTTCATGGTTTCAGAGGTCTCAGTCCATAGACAACTGACTGGGTAACTCTAGACCTGAAGTGAGGCAGAACATCATGGTGGAAGGGTGGAGGAGGAAAGCAGCTCATGACATGGCCACCAAGAAGCATAGGGTATTCTGTTCACTAGGGACAAAATATAAACCCCAAAGGCATGACCCCAGGGATACACCTCCTCCAGCCACACCTTGCCTGCCTTCAGAACCACCCATTGATTCATTTCAGTGGATTAATCCATTGATTAGGTCAAGGCTCTCATAACCCAATCATCTCACCTCTGAAAATTCTTTCATTGTCTCACCCATGAGCCTTTGGGGGACACCTCATATCTAAATCACAATACTGCCCCACAGCTGCAGTACAACTGGGCTGCGAACATGACAACTTCTCTTTCATTTCACATACAATCATCTCTGTTACCAGATCCAACCAGGCCTTCCTAATGGAGTCACAGCAGAGGGAGGCACTGGAACAAAATGAAAATATTGAAATTGATATAACTAAAAGTTATAGGGAAAATTTACAACTTCACATAGATGCAGATTGGGTTCTTACTTCATTTGGAATCCAATTAAAAACTTTGGTTACTATACCCAGGCAGAGTGTTCAATATTAGTCTAGTAATGAAAAGAGACTTGCAGAGATTCCATTATAAGAAATCGGAATAGCATTGTTGATTCAAGGAAGATAAAGCTTTCCCCCTTCATCCAGGCACAGAAAAACTTAACTGCAGTATCTCACTCAGATGTGGAATTTTGAACAGTTGATCTTACTTATTCTTCCAGGGGGTAGAATAGTGGTTAGTAGGAGCTGGGGATGTTGGGGTTGGAGACAATAGGAGAGACGGAGGGTGGTCAAAGGATAAAAAATTTCAGGTAGATGGAGAGACGGATAATCTATTATATAATATAGTGACTATAGTTAATAATAATATATTGTATTCTGAATATAGTTATTAACAGAGTGGATGCTAAGTATTGCTCATAACTATGAGACAAGAGTTTAGTGATTGTTCTGTTCATCATAATGTGACCTGTACCATATGCTTAGCTCCTTTAATACTCTACTTATTCATGTAAAGTGAGGACAGTTGCTTGATGATTTCTAAATTCCTTTCTAATACTAAGATCAAATCTCAGCTATGGTAATCATAAATGAAACCTGATTTTTTTTGGAGGGGGGTAGGAGTATATGGCATTTTCTGTGAAAATAGATGGTCTAATTCATTCTTTAAATTAAAGATACTAAAAATCTAAGTGATAGAGAAGAAAGCTTTTAGTTAGAAGAGTGGTCCTTCTCTGGCAATAAAGCCTACTTGCTAAAAATAAACAGGAGCTATAGGATAAAAATAACCATTAAATCAAAATTGACTTAGTACATTCAGAGGCACTAAAGTAAAACCTATTAACAGTCCAGATTAATTTAGTTGAATACCACAAGTAATAAAAGAGAGGTCCCTGGTGAAGGCTAAGAATATTGATGGATGATTCTGAGTAGAAGACTTCACTCTGAGTGAACAGCTGAGTTCCAACTGTGTCTGAGTTGGCCACAGAAGTAAATTTTTTACCAATATGGAGGTGTCAAGGTATCACCTCCATGTTTTTTTTCAATGGGTTGAAAAAAATCCACTGAACTCCCTGGAGGAGGCCAGAGGAAGCTCCGCCCAGCACTGGTCTCTTGGGGCCTCTTCCTACTAGGGAAGGTGGGGCAGTTGGCTGACCTTGACCTCGATGTTCAGGCTTCAGTGTGGCCTGGTGGATTCTGACTCAGCAACTCACTGTTGGATGAACTTGAGGAAGTCACCTGACCTGTGTGAACCTGTTTCTTTACCTTCAAATGAGCTTAATACATAGGTCACTGGACTGCCTTTGCTCTGTTTTATCCTGTTGATTTTGTCTTCTTTTGAATTCACCTTCCATTTTGGATCTTTGGCTTAGTGGACACTAGGTTTCATGCTTATTTGAAACCTAATCCTTTGTGGATATTCATTCTTTCCAGATTTTCATTCCTGTTGGAGGGAAGGAATCATATTAGACGGGAGGCCCTACTCCTTTACTGTAGCTCCTTATCCAGCTTCACTTCTTGCTCTTGACATCTAAGTGTGCAGCTACACAAATGCAGTGGACAAGCAAGACAGAACAAGGCTTCAGATGGATGAAAGGAATTTCCAAATAAAACATGAGTAGTACAGAATAAATAGTGTCCTCATTGACTAAACTCAAAATGATCCATCTATTGATTGTTAAGAATAGCCTTGTTTCTATAATGTAAGTCCTAATATTGCAGCCACCTCTCCACATTTCTTAAAATAATTTAGATCTATTAGTATTTTATCTATCATGCTGATGTATAAATCTTTGTCCCTAAAAGGACATCTTTACTTCTTGTCCAGCCATCTGTAGGTTTTTTTTTTTTTTTTTTTTACCCTTGGTGGGAGACTCAGGGAAATCATCCATGAAGTGGAACACTGCTCATTCAGATGTCATCCTCTTCTCACAAGATCTTAAAAGAATACATCCTGATGAGTATGCCTAAACAAGACAGACTAAGTCGTCAAATAGATTCCTGAAAGATGCTGCTCATGCTGAGGGAAAATGAGAAGATTATTAAGTTCTTCGGTGACAGCCCTTTTATTTAGAATAGTCATGCTTTCTTCCCCACTTTTTAGGATTTACATGCTGGCTATGAAAAGAAGTAAAAGAGAAACTTTCGCTTCTGTAGGTCCCAATGAAACCAAGTGAAATTACCTTTGCCTTTTACAGTGGACCTATGTCTCTGCCTATGAAAAGTAATGGAAAACCTAAGTACTCCCTCTTATCATCTGTTGGGACTGCATCCCACAGAATCGGGGCTGTGAGGAGAGAGCAAACGCCTCTGATCATTGGCCACCAGACACCCAGCAAGAGTGGGATGCCCAGAGATCCCCGTATTAGAAAGGAGAGCTAGGAAACCAGGTAAGTGCTCTTAGAAATGAAGAGCCCCTTTAGCTCATTTGATTCTCCCTCAATGTCCTGAAATGTCTGTCTCAGTGCTAGAAGGAAGAATGAGATTATGGTCCTGCTCAGAGACAGAGGAGGCCCCAAACACCTTAAACCTTAATAAGACACATTCAAGATCCTTACTGTGACACCCTGAGGACTCACCTTTTCATATTCTAACAGCACTCTTAGCTTTTACATAAATTTCTTCCGTTGCAATTAAAATAGTCTCCTCTTAAAGAAAAGGAGCTTATATACTATTAAAATCAGGTCTTTCTTTAAAAATTTTCCTACCCAGAATATTTTCAAGGAGGTTTTTGAAAAAAAGCAACAATTTTGTAATGGCAGGAACTTCAGTACTTCCGACAACTGGCTCTTTCCCTTTTCTTAACCTCCTTGTGATTCACATACCTACTGAAAATCTTGCTTGCTATGGCAGGGTGGTTCACTATTTTGAGTTCTCTTGTAGAACCTAGAGTTAAAAAATAATATCACCAAAGACCCAATAATATGTCTTTAAAGTTTCACTGTCCTCTGAATTAAGGGACAGTGTATTTTTGCCCAAATATTTTGTTATTATAGCAACTTCTTGGTTTCCATTCTCAGTTAATAACTCTTTCTCCAACTTTAAAATATATTATTTTATTTTATCTGCCTCCTACTGTCATTGAAGAGGACTTTGCATCAACCAAATTACTGTTCCTTTCAAGGTAATCACTTTCCTTTAATTGCTTTTAGCTCTTGGTATTTGATGTACTGTATTTTTTTTTCAACATTTCCAGTGTTTATTGACAGTGCTGTGAAATGACAGAGCCATACTTTGTATACAACCAAAGATATGAAAAATTGTGCTCTATATGTGCAATAGGAATTATAATGCATTCTGCTGTCATATATAAATTTAGAAAAATTAATTTAAAAAAAAGATAGGGAGGAAGAGAACTAGTATGAATTCTCCAGAATATATTGGAGGAGGTAAAAAAGGGGAGGCAGGACAGTTCATCCAGCTAGTGGGTTAAAGGGCAGGTCTAATCACAGGGCAAGACCCACAAGGAGACAGAGAACTACCAGGTATACAATAGATCTAGACAGGAAGTAGCCAAGTAGATACTTTCAAACTTCTACACCACCAAA
Source organism: Spermophilus citellus (assembly GCF_964194105.1). Lineage (NCBI taxonomy): Eukaryota > Metazoa > Chordata > Mammalia > Rodentia > Sciuridae > Spermophilus > Spermophilus citellus. The sequence goes on along the minus strand of NC_138189.1, from coordinate 137,579,840 downwards.
AGCATCTACCTATTTATTCAAGAGGCGAATCCTCAGAGAAGTCATCTGCAGCCCACAGCATCTGTCTCAGTGCAGAGAGAACCAGAATATCCTTCACAGAGTTCAGCTCCCACTTAGAGACATAATTGCTGACCACCATGATGTACTTGTTTTACAGGACACAACTTCTGTGGATGTATTTCCATTTATTTTTCTAGGTGCTAATTGTTTTTTCAAGTTGAACACATGTGTTTTTCTTTTGTTTTGTTCTGGAAAACCTTTAACTATTTTATCTTTAATTACTGCCTTTACCCAATCTTAGTCATTACCTTTTCAAATATCATCTCTCCTTCTGGAACTCTTAAGGATAAATGCTGTACTTTCTATTCTTTATGTCTTTGATTGTATTAGTTATTGATTGCTTCGTCACAAGTTACTCCAACTTAGTGGCTTAAACAGCCGTACTTACTATCTTACAGTTTCTGTAGGTAAGGAATCTGGTTGTAGCTTGGTAGGGTCCTTTGCTCTGTGTCTCTTACAGGCTGCATTGGTCTCAGGCTCACCTGGAAAGGACTGCTTCAAAATGGAAATGTTCCAAAACAGGACAGTGGCAATGTGTGGGCCACCAAACATTTACTAAAAGTTTTTCAGTTGTGTTCTTATAATGGATGAATTTTGAGATATGTATGTCATACATGAATAAAGATATCAAAATCCTTATAAAATTTTAATGACAATATTTATTGCCCTTTAGGAGTTTTATTTGGCTCTGTCTTGAAACTTTCTACTTACCTATTATTTTATGAAATAAATCTTTTATACTTATGTATGCTTTAATTACAGTATTTTTCTTCTTTGAAATCTCTTAAAGCCTTTTTAATATACTTGCTTGATGGTCTCTTTTCAATTATTTAATTCACCCTGTTTCTTAAGGTAATAACCCCACTGATTGTTGATCATTAGATTTTGCAAGCTCAGCTCTTCTTGAGCAGTTGTTTTAACTGTGGGAATACCTTGTCTCTGGATTATAAAAGTATCCTGTAAAAAGGGCTTTATATTTCTAGATCAAACTTTTTGTTGTTGTTGTTAATTTTGAACCATGCAAGTAGTATATGTCCAGATGTCTCAGGAGTGACAATTTGTTGGTCTTTGTTCTATGGGAATAGAAAACTACCCAAGTGTTCTCTCTTCCAGTAGATCTAGTGTTTTTTAAATTTTTTTATTTCATTTTTAACAGCCAGGGAAGTTTTTTGAGATCTTCCATGTATCAAACTCTGTCTTCAGATCTCCATGGGTATTAAAAATGCCAGGACCAGTACATGGCTCCCCATTCCCTAACCCACCAACTCAATAGGAATTTCTTCTTCTCAGTATGTATTTGAGTTTGCTTTTCTTTCTGGCATTTTGGAATTCCTCCCCTCCCCTTATATTTTTTGGAACTTATCTTAGTATTAAATATTTTTGGTTATTTTTAGTTATAAATAAACAGAAATAAATAGAAACCTTATTGTATGAGCTTAATTACCATGTTATTGGAATTTCTTACTTTTCCAATCATATGATCTCCTTTCAGATCTTATTTCACTTAGTTCCTTGAAACATTGAATATGTCCAGAATATGTCAACATCTAGAGACAGTAACTCTTTATACCTGTGTTTTTGTGATATCATTCACTCCCACAATTTCTCCGACTTATAGAAAGTGGTGTAAATTATTGGAAAAGCATAAATGTTATCATCAGATAGACCTAAATCCAAGAACCACATCTTTTACATATATACTGTGTGGTCTTCATTAGTAAATGAATTAACTTCAAAATCTTTATCTGTAAAATAGAAAGAATCCTTGCTTTTAAAATTCTTAATGAATAATAACCAAAAGTGTATAAAAGATGCAACAGAGCACTGGAAAATAGCAAGTGTTTAGAATATTAGTAGTAACAGCAGATGTTTGTCACACCCTTGTATTCTATATGAAAGTAATCATGCTTCACATTCCTCATTTTTCCAGATTCTCCAACCCCAGGAAGTTGTGAAGTCTATGAGGCAAGATCACAGAGGGGATGCTCATTCTTTGCTTGCAAACCTCTGCCAATACATCACTGCCCATCCAAAGGAAATATTTGTTTTATCCTTGTAACCACTTTCCTAAGGATAGGATTTGTAGACAGACAGGAAGATCCAGTTGAAAATCTTTGAGATCCTCTGAGTTGAATTCAGTCACCATTCACTTTGGTTACCAATACAAGCCTATTCCTACCCTGTGGACAAGGATAAACTGATTTTTAATTCTTTTACAATGGAAACAGACTTATGCAATGCATTACAAAAACAAATAAACTGTCCAAGAGAACGGACCTTTATTTTCTTGCTTAGCAGGATCTGTCTTCTAGGAAAGGAGCACATGAACATTGAGGTCAGAAAGTTTGGGCACCTTTAAATGAAATTCATAAGAGGAAATCTCAATGTTCTCCTCACTGCTCTCTCTCCTTCTTATTCCACATTCCTCCCCCTGCCTAGAGGCATCCTGGGCACTCCTGTGATTCTAAGTATCAGTCTTAGTCTATTCTCAAAACTGTCATTATAGTCCTCACCTCTTCATACCTGAGTGCCATTAGATGTTTCTGATGCCTGAAAAAATCGAAATTACTGTTATTATTATTATGTTCCCTTCTGATTTTTCACAAGAAAGCAAACCTTATAAGGATAACAATCACTTTGATAATAGTTACATGATTGTTTTATCCTTATGCAAAGCTCTAATAAGAGTTGCAAGGAGAGATTTGATTTGAGCCTTGCTTTCTTTACTCTTAAATTCTGTGTATTTCACTTTCATCTTGGCCCAATGACTGATTCCCACAACTTCAGTGAAAGAGAGGGTCAACTTAGGGGAAAAGGAAGAAAATGAATAATCAGAAAGATTCCTCTGCCTCCACATATCTAGTGCTGAGCTGAGCTGAGCTGAGCTGCACTACATGGCCAGAGCAATATAGAAGGCACTGTGCAGAAAGAAAAAGGACAGACAAGAGGTTTCCTAGTGTACTTCCAATATAGGGGATTGCACGTACCATGGGCTGCAGGGTTTCCTCTTACCCTAACCACCGCAGCACCATATCCCCAACTGGAAATAGGGAAACAAATATCCACTTATCCTGACCTGTCACCATAAGTCATAGCAGATGGGAGACCTCCAAGAATTACAACCTTAATACCTGGAGGAGCCCATTTTCAGGATGGAGTGGATGAGAAGTTCACCTCTCCCTGGTGAGCCACTGAGTGCTTAGTTACCCATAGAAGGACAAGTATTACATCTCTGATCTGAGATGCTATAGGCTCCTGTCCAATCAGACCCTCCCATGTCACATTCAGGCCCTGAAGGAAACCAGAAGGTGCAATGGTTGCTGGTAGGGAGAAGGAGCAGATCTTTGGGAAGCGGGTATGAGAAGGCATGGGGAGGATCATAATGTGGAGACCCTACCTAGGTCAAGATAGCATAGGTGCAAGATCGCCTGTGAGCTGAGGCTCCAAGCCCAAGCTACGGTTTCCCAATGGAAACTTGTCAAGTTCACTCTCAACCTGCAACTTCAAAGACAAAATTCAGAGTGAATGGAGAGTATTAAATCTCCAGCATGGATCCTTCTGAGTATGGTGTCCTGTGTGACTGCACTGATCTAATGGGCGCGGGGCCCACGCTGTCCGAGAACCAATGATTTTTCTATTCTCTGGCCAGTGTAGTCTGGAACATGTTTCTCAAACACTCTTACCAGTACAATAATGGATGACTAATTCAGAAGTTTTAGAGGTAAACCACATAAAGTTACTAGGCCTCTTCTTCAGACAGAGGTAGGAGACCAAGCACCAGGTCCACTAGCTAGCTCCTCCTGCATCCTCTTTCCAGCCCCAACTGTGGCCCATGAACTTGTTAGTATTCCAGGAAACAATTTGAGAAACAAAACAAAATAAACAAATAAACAAAAACCCCACAGTTTAATTCAGGAAAACTTTGGTATCTCATGTTTACTTTGCTTTCATTTTCTATAAGGTTCAGAGGTAGACGGCCTGGATGTCATGGGGAATTGAGTATATATTCATTTTTTCTTATCATCTTGTTTCCATCTCCTAGTCCTCTCGGATTATAGAAACTCATTATGAATTTCCAACAGTAACAAGTTTTAATTACAGGAGTATTTTTGTGTTTTTATTATAATTTGAGAATTTGTAGAACACTCTTTAAAAAAATCTTTAATGGCATATTTGTTAGTTTGGTGTCTCAGAATGAGCAAAGTCACAAATACTGCCCCATTTCAGAAAGCTTGATGATGATTAAATTCCCAGATGGGTAGAGTACATCTCTAAGATTCTGATTTGTTTCTGTCATTCATGAGAGGGACAAGGATATAATGTGTGATACCTTTGGAGATTTTGCATACGTAAGAATGTTCTGATAGCATGACACACGAATAACATTGTGTCATGATTTGAGATTTTATGTCACCAATTCTTCCCCCTTTTCCATGGACATAATTCTACTCTCTTCTGAAAGTTATTGTTCAAGAGAGTACAAATTTTTATATTTGTAATCCAAATTATTTCACTTTGTTTTTCTTTTTCTGAAGTGCTGGAGATTCTGCTCTTTTCTGTTTGGAGAAGCAGTTTTACATAGTACCTTTGATTATAATTATCTTATTTGTTTTGTGGAATATCTTGTTATCAATTTTTGAACTCTTTTCTCTATTTATATCTGTTATCACATTTATCATTTTTTATCATTTCATCTCTTTTTCCTACAAGTAAGCTTGAAGGCTTTTGGTTACATTACTGAGTTGACTTGATTCTGGTGAAGATTTTAATCCTGTTAATAAAATTTTTGAAAATGTATTTAATTTCTTCACTGTGTTTTAGTTGGTTCTTTAATTTCTTCACTGACTTTCTATAATGTTTTAATTCTTGTTTGAAGTAGTATCTCTCTAGTTTGGATTTTGCAGACACATAGCTGGCATAGATTTCCCATGGCCATCTGGTCTGTCCCTCTGTTCCCTCAATTTCATACAGAATAAGCTCGATTTCTGATACTCCAGGAACATTCATCTAGCACTGAAATGGAACATTCTTCTTTACTTCCGTGTTCTTTACTACAAGAGAGACCACATATATCTTAAAGTAGCCTTTAGTTGTTTAAACAGTTATGGTTTAAATCAGACACATTCTTATACATCGGTAATAAATCTAGTGAAATAGAAATAAGGAAAACTACCCCATTCATGATAGCTTCAAAAAAATAAAATACTTGGGAACCAATCTAACAAAACAAATAAAAGACCTCTACAGTGAAAATTACAGAACACTAAAGAAAAAAAATTAAAGAAGACCTTAGAAGATGGAAAGATCTCCCATGTTCTTGGATAGGCAGAATTAACATTGTCAAGATGATCATACTACCAAAAGCATAATATATATTTAATAAAAAATCCAATTAAAAACCCAATGACATTCTTCATAGAACTAGAAAAAGCAATCATGAAATTCATTTGGAAAAATAAGAAACCCAGAATAGCCAAAGCAATCCTCAACAAGAAGAATGAAGCAAGAGACACAATATCACCAGACCTTAAACTATACTAGAGAGCCATAGTAACAAAAATGGCATGGTATTGGCACCAAAACAGACATTTAGACCAATGGTACAAAATAGAAGACACAGAAACAAACCTGCACAAATATGATTACCTCATTCTAGACAAAGGCTCCAACCATTATGGAAAGTGGTCTGGAGATTCCTGAGCAAACTTGAAGTGGAACCATCATTTGACTCAGGAATCCCACACCTTAGTTTATATCTAAAGAACTTAAAATCAGCATATTATATTGAATGTTTATAGCAGCTCATTTCACAAAAGCTAAACTATTTAACCATCCCAGATGCCCTTCAACAGATGAACAGATTAAGAATGTGATTATAAACATGGCGGAATATTACTCAGCCTTAAAGAAGAATGAAATTATGGCATTTGCAGGTAAATGGATGGAGCTGGGGAATATCATTCTAAGCGAAATAAGCCAATCCCCCCAAACCAAAAGCTAAATGTTTTCTCTGATATGCAATGCTAATTCACAATAGAGGGCTAGGGAAGAATAGTGTTACTCTAGATTAAGTAGGGGGGAGTGAAGGGAGGGGAAGGGAGTGAGGATGTAGGAAGGATAATAGAATAAATCAGACATTATTAACCTATGTATATATATGGCTATAAGACCAGTGGGATTCTGCATCATGTATAACCAGACAAATGAGAAATGATACTCCATTATATATGATGTATCAAAGTGCATTTTGCTGTAATGTATAACTAATTAAATCAAATTTAAAAATGCTTAATAAAAAACAGCTATGATTAGTGTCAGATCACTCTTTTTAAAATGTTCCATTCCTGAGGTTCTTCCTCCACCATTTCTATTTATATAGTTTTATCTGAAGTCATTTTCCTAGAATGCAAATGCCACTATTCATTGCTGTCTTCTGCTGGCCTCATACTAGAGACACTGCTGGATGAGGAAATTGTGGAGGGAGAGACAAGATCTCAGCCATCGCAAAAACAGGAAATGGTGGCCACTGTTTTCTAATGTTATATCTGTTCTTTAAAAAACAAGCCGTAAGAATGAGTCAAAGCTTCTCTCCATTCCATCTCCACTTATATTATTCCAGTTCAGAGGGACAACGGTTCTTCATCCAATTACTGCAAAATTAAAGTTAAAGAAAATGTCCTTTAACTTTTGACACATTTTTACACATTACATTTCTGTTGTTTTTATTATTATTAAAGGTTTTTTTTGTTTTTCTGGTTTTTTTTCTTTTGGTGTTGGAGATTTAACCTAGGGGCATTTTACCATGGAGCTGCATCCCCAGACTGTTTTCTGTTGTGGTGTTTTGTTAATCTTTAAGACTGGGGTCTTGCTCAGTTGCTGAGACTGGTCATGAACTTGTAATCCTCCTGCCTCGTCCTCCCAAGTTGCTGGAACTACAGATGTTCCATACCACACCTTGCTCTCTCTTCTTATTCTTTAAAGCCATTGTTAATCATTACCATTCTGTATAATTCTGCCTGTAATTTGTTTGTAATTTAGGAGGTAGCCTGTCATGAGCTCAACCCATAAGTCAGGTGTCTTCTAACCTCAGGTAAAATTAATAGGTCGGTGAGTGTCATAGTCATTTTATTATTTACATGGGAAAAATTAACAAATCCAATTTGAAGCAGTGTTATAGAGGTTAAAGAGCACCAGTGTCAGAAAACATGTCAAAATTTTACCCCCACTTATGAATTCTGTGACCTTAAACGAGTCACTTGGCTTTTATGAATCTTCTTATTCCTAAAGCAATAATAATGACTTGTGCTAGGGACCTCAGAATGGTGTAGTGAGGAACAAATGGGTCAATGCTTGTAAAACTTTCTGTAGTCACTAACACTGTTGACAGTGTTATCTGGCTTCATTAGAACCTTATTGAAATAGGAAACTCACAGGTCACAGAAATGGCTTATTACTATTTATTTTTTCTTCATTATTGAATATGGTTTTGGATATAAAAAGTAAGTAGTAATTTGAGTGCCCTGGCCCTGCCAGTAAAGAGAAAGGGAAAAAAATCATTTTTCCAAGTTAATAAATTTAAATGAATTTTATTTTGCCACTTACAAAGATTCTATAAATAATTTCATTGTTATTTCTATCTATGTAAATATTCCAACTTGAACTGTAATGCTTCTTAACAGCATAAAGAAAAGAACACCAAATGACAAAAAGTCACAGATAAACTTTTGCTCTTATTAAATTTAAATAAAACAAAGGTATAGACAATAAAATTTGGAAGGTATTGCACAGAAAGGGAAAAGATGAAACACAGGTCTTTAACTGTCTTTAAGCTCATTGGAAGCAAAGACTTCTAAATAGAGTTGTAATTTACAGGCTAATAAATGTCATGGCATCTTGTTAATAGCATGAAAATCAGCAAACATACAAGGAGAGACTAATTTGGAATATGACAACTTTAAGAACATGGAAATAAAACACACACCAATTATATATTTAATTTTAATTGGTGTATAATACACTCCTCTGAAAGGAGAGTATAGTAAGAACTTGTAGGCTATTACCCCTAGTTGCAGTTGATAGTAAATGAAGCAGCTTACCTTTGATGGCATACCAAGCAACTTCTTCAAGAATCAAGATCTTTGTTAAAGTATTCCATGAACAACTCTCCTTTTCTTTAGCTATCAGGTCATGAAAGGAATCTATTTTCTATGTGTACATGACTTTTCTATCAATTTTTGCAGGTAACTGACATCAAGAGAAATTAGGAATATAAATACCCCTATCATTTTAGATTCTATATTGTTTTCCTTTTCATGTATTTTCTTTCTAACAAACTGTGCCTCCAGGAGACCATGTCTTATCCATTATTTCCACCATAGCTTTGAATGCAGCTGCTCGGTGTACTCTTTCACAGAGGTACGTCCCTCGGATGCTAATGCATACATAGAAAGACATAGTTAAAATCAGGTCTGTGATCTTTCCTTTAGCCCCTGGGATTCCTTGAAATATTAACTTATAACACTTATAGGAGGACATTGCAAGTTTAGGAGATTCCTCATGACCACCTTCATGGGCATGGATTCCCTAGAAGGACTCATCAAACTCAGAAGAGCTGTTATACTCACAGTTACAATTTATTATTGCAAAAGATCATTATGGAAATATCAGCCAAGGGAAAGAATGTACAGGGCAGTTTCCAGGACAGTTCCCAACATGAGCTTCCAGTCGTCCTCTCTCAGTGAAATCTTGTGGGCAGTGAGTGCTTGTTTCTCACAACAATGACACATGATGATCACTGACAGGTATTGCCAATCAGGAAAACTCACCCACGCCTTGAGGTCCAGAGATTTTATGAAGAATCAACCACATAGAGACAGCTGACCACCTGCATGGCTGACATTCATCTCTAGCTTTTGTGGAGGTCCAGTGATACCACTTGGTCCAAGTTATCACCATAAATTAACTGTTGGCATAGACCACTTAGAGTAGCTCAAAACCACCAGTTAAACAAAGATATTCCTCGCAGCCACATCAGTGTTTCTAGCAGCTCAATTCACAATAGCTAAACTATGGAACCAACCTAGGTAGATGAATGGATAAAGAAAATGTGGTATATATACTCAATGTAATATTACTCAGCTTTAAAGAAGAGTAAAATTATGGCATTTGCCAGTAAATGGTTGGAGTTGGAGAATATCATGCTAAGTGAAATTAGCCAACCCCACAAAACCAAATATTTTCTCTAATATGCTGATGCTAATTGATAATAAAGCAGGGGGCACTAGAAAAGAATAGCATTACCTTAGATTAGGTAGAGGGAAGTGATGGGAGAGGAGAGGAAAGGATGAGAGGACAGGAAAGATGGTAAAATGAAACAGACATTATTACTGTAGGTATATATGTGACCACATGACCAATGTGATTCTGCAATATATACAATCAGAAAAATGAGGAATTATATCCCATCTAAGTATGATATATCCAAGTGAATAAATGAATTTTACTGTCATGTGTAACTAATTAAAACAAATAAAAAAAAACAAATATATTCCTACCCAGTATGGCATTCCAAAGACTTAGAGGTGACATTCCAAGATCTGGGGACTAAGTGAGTAGTTAATCCTTCACTGAACATATGTACTGATTTGCTATTTACGCTGTTTATCTTTTTAAATTATATGCACTGTATCTGAGATGGATGCACCCTGGTGAAGTTGGAATGCACTTCGTTGTGGAGATTGTGCATTAAGTCATAGTAGCTGCTACTTATAAGATACATCAGCATAGGAGAAAAAGAATTGCTGATAAACCAGGTATAAAAATTCAAGAAATCCCACAGCTGATGGCTTCACTGACTGAAGTGGTCCATGTCAGCCTCTTCTTTCATGACCACAGGTCCCCAAGTGAGAAGAGTTTGGGGGTGATATTTAGAAATTGTATCTAAGAGGAGTCATGAAACTTTTCTTATGCTGGTGCCAAACAGTCCTTAAGTTTTCTGCCCCATATTTTTTCTTTGGGTGAATTAAATTTAATACTAGAGAAATCTATCAATTTTCATTAAATCTTGCATAGCACAACAGTAGGAGAAACCCCAGCTCCCTGGGGAATGGAAGAATTATAGAGAGCACCCAGTGATTCAGCTTTGCTGAGGAATTGCTGAGGAACTGGCTTCAGTCTTGCTTGGGCCACTGTACTGACCAGACTCACCATACCCTAGATGCTTTGAAGCTGCATCATGAACAAAGAGAGTGGGTTGGATTCGCATTCATGGTTAAGAAGCCCCAGCACTCTTCTCCTATATGAGGAGATCCATGAAGACTAGACTAGGTGGCTTTGTCTCATGTGCAGATGCTAACACAAAGAGTCAAGGAAAACTTACCTCGTATTTGATAAGGGGTTAATCTCTAAGATGTATAAAGGACTCCTACAGTTCTGTAGCAAAACACTAACAGGAATTTAAAAACGGACTAAGGACCTGAATGGCACACGGGTTCAAGATGTATATGAAAAATACTCCTCATCACTAACCTTAAAATACAAGTCAAAGCCCAAGAAAGTATCACCTCAGACTTCTTAGGATGGCTATTCTTTCTTTTTTTTTTTTAAGACAAGTATTAAGAAGGATGGAGATAAATTTGAATGCTTATGCACTGTCAGTGAGAATGTAAAAGGATGTAGCCACTATGGAAAGCTATATGAAGGTTCAAGGAAGGCAGGAAGGAAGGAAGTAACAACACCATGTGATGTAGCAATTCCATTTCTGGGTAAATTGAAATCAGGAACTAGAAGAGGCATTAATACTCTCATGTTCGTTGGAGCACAATTTACAATAGCCAAAGTGTGAAAACAACCCAAATGTTCATCAAGAGATGAATAGACAAAGAAAATGAGGTATGTATGAGGTATGTAATGCAATGGTAAATTATTGAGCCTCATGAAAGAACGACCTTCTGCAGTATGTGATGATGTGCATTAATATTGAGGAAATTATGCTAAGTGAAAAAAAGCAAGCACAGAGATACAAGATTTCACTTTCATGACGTATCTGAAATAGTGAAATTTACAGAATTAAAAAGTGGAATGGTGGGGGCCAGAAGGTAAATGATGAGTTATTAATCAACTTGCATAAAGCTTTAGTTAAGGGCTGGGGATGTGGCTCAAGCGGTAGCACGCTCGCCTGGCATGCGTGCGACCCTGGTTCGATCCTTAGCACCACAAACCAACAAAGATGTTGTGTCCGCCGAGAAATTAAAAATAAATATTAAAAATTCTCTCTCTCTCTCTCTTTATCTCTCCCCTCTCTCACTCTCTCTTTAAAAAAATAAATAAAGCTTTAGTTAAGCAAGAATAAGTTCTGGATATCTGTTTTTTTATAACATTGTACCTAGAGTCAGCTTACACATTACTTAAAAGGATAGATATGATGTTAAGTGTTCTTGACACAATAAAATAAATTTTTTAAAAGTTGGATATAAAATTGCCATAGGACCCAGCAATTCCACTCCTAGGAGTATACCCCAAAGAATTGAACACTAGTATTCAAAGAAATATTTGTACAAGAAATTTTATAGCAGCACTTTTCATAATAGCCCAAAGATAGAAACAACTCCCATGTCTATCGACTGATAAATGGATAATAAAACAAAATGTGTTATTTCTATACAACAGAACAACATTCAACCAAAAAAAGAAAAGAAATATGGATTGATGTTGCAAAGTGGATAAACCTCAAAAACATTACACTATGTGAAATGCACCAAATATCAAGGGTCACATATTCCATGACTTTGTGTATTGGAAATATCTAGCATTATTAAATGCATAGAGATAGAGAGCATATAGTGTTCTATGATCTGGGGACCAGGAATTATGGGGTAATTGCTTAATGGGTACAATAGAGGGTTTTCTTCGGGGGTGATTAAAATGTTTTAGGAGTAGGTAGAAGTGATAGTTGTACATCCCTGTGATTGATTGTGCTAAATTCCAATTATCTGCTTTAAAATTGTCATTATTTCATTGTATGAATCTTACCTCCATGAACAAGCAAATAAATAAGAGTATATTATAGGGGAGTAGGGTGGAGGAATGTTTCTGGGATGTAGTTTCATGCAGAAGGAGGTATTTTAGTCAGAGATCTTAAAAAGAAATAGTGAATCTAAGTAGAGTAATTTAGACTAAATACTTCATATTGTGAGAAAAATAATATTTTATTCTCAGAAGATGTTCCATGTTGGAGAAGGAAGGGAAATTTAGTTTACAAAAATTAGTTATTATGGCTCTTTTTCTTTTTCTTTTTTGAAAATCTGCCTGTGATTAATTTTTCCAAAAAAGGAGAACTTTCTGAGAACAGTGTAACTTTTCTGTTGCTAAGTACTTGTAAGTTTTAAAGATTCCTCTGACTATCTTTGAAAAGAATGTTACTCTATGGTATTCCTGGATCTTCTGTCCAGCCATATTTCTCCCATCACTACTCCCTCCCAAGGAAATGCATCAGTTTGGTTTCTTTGGCTTGATGGCTACAGTGAGTTGCTCTCCAAAGACTTTTGGTCATGGTAGATAAGAACCAGCTTTAGATATGAAGCCCTGGGCTTTCCACCACAGCAAAAATACTTCCACAGAGGCATAAAGTACCTTAGTCTTGGTGGCTCGAAGTCTGCATATGAAACTTAGTAGACATTGAAAACAGCAGACACCTCAGTAACCTTAATTTCCTTTGGGCTTTTTACTACCAAGAAATCTTGCCCTTGGAGCAGCAAAATTGTCTGTAAAAACTCAGGGGAGCTGAAATAATAACTCAGCACAACTCTTAAGATAGGACTTGATGAGTAGCTCAAATGACTAATATATAGTGCTAGGAGCCACAAGCATATATACGATGTATGGCACCTTTGGTTGTAAAGTGACGCCAGCTAGCCACTGAGATGATTATGTTAAAATTTACATTCATATGCAAACTGGACTCCCGCTGTTCACCTTGGCCTGCTACCGGACTCAAGTTACGGGACTTTACGGGACTGCTGGAGAGTTCCCATTGGTTGGGGAAGGATAGTAGGAGGGAATTCCGGAGGAGGTCGGAGGAGACGGGGGGTTCCGGGACGCGCGGTTCCGGTCGGACACCCTCGTGGGAGGACCGGTTTTTGACTTGCTGGCGCTGAGAGTGTTAGCGGCTTTTTCAAAATAAAGTTTTTGTTCCTGCTTGAGTGGCTCGTGATTTTGTGCCCAGCCAAGACTGCGGCATTTGGCGGCCCGTGCGGGGAACGCCTGAAGCTTAGAGGTGAGTAAATTGCTCGCCCCTGAGGGAAGGCGACAGGATGGATGACCTTCTCAAAAAACAATGTGTTCTTGTTTTGATTTATTTTGTTTTTATTTCGAGCTCCCTAGCCCTAGAATTTTCTCAGGCGAACTGGGAAAAATGGTTGGCTCAAGGTTTGAAGTTATTCAGCCCTGAGAAAGAGAAAATTGATACAACCATTGTCTGCTCCGTCTTTGTTTCATTCTGCTTCGGCTTTGTTTTATCCTACCTTATTGGGTTAGGTTATAGTAGATTAGAATCCAATAAAAAACAAACCGAAAAACTGTTAAGTAAATTGTTAGAGGTCCAGACTATGGTAGAAAAAACGCTAGGTCAAGCAAAAGAGAAGGTCTCTCAAGCTAGTCAGACAGAGGAGAATTTAAAGAAAGCAAGCTTAGAGGACAAGCAGCCATCAGGTGGAGAATTACAACAGGAGGTTGCTACCAACTCCGTTCTATCACCAGAGGGCGTAACTCAGCCAACAGCTCCATCTACCGCTGAGCGGCCCTCAACTACCGTAGTTGATGGACGGAATTCTGAGGCAGGACCCCAAAGATTAGCATGCCCTGTACTTGAGCAGGCAGGAGGGCAACGAATTCACCGTGCTTTAGATTTCAAAACGATAAAGCAATTAAAGGAGGCTGTAACGACCTATGGGCCGCAAGCTCCCTTCACAATAAGCATGGTTGAATCTGTTACCAACTTGGACATGACACCAGCAGATTGGGCTAACATGTGTCGATCTGTGCTAAACGGAGGACAATATTTGTTATGGAAGGTTGCCAATGAGGAATTTTGCATGGAGACAGCTAGGCGAAATGCAGAAGCTGGGTACCCTCAAAGAAATATGGACATGCTATTGGGAAAGGGACCATATGAAGGTCAAAGACAGCAAATTGAATATGACCCTGGCGTATACGCACAAATTGCTGTAGATGCAGTTAGGGCATGGAAAACTTTACAGGGGCATGGAGACTTACAAGGTCAATTATCTAAGGTAATACAAGGAACTAATGAACCTTATGCTGAATTTGTAGATAGACTTATTCAGTCAGCCTCTAGGATATTTGGAAATACAGAACAGGTAATGCCATTTATAAAACAACTGGCTTATGACCAAGCAAATCGTTGCTGCAGAGAGGTCATTAGACCATGGAGACATGAGGATTTAAACACATATATTAAATTATGTAGAGACATTAATGAACAGGGGCAAGTCTTAGCAGCAGTACAACAGGCTTTAGATGCCAGGCCAAGAACATGCTATAATTGTAATCAAACAGGACATTTTAAAAGGAGTTGCCCCATAAGAGGAGGGTTTAACAAAGCTGGATATCAAAGGAATAGAATACCAGGTATTTGCCCACGATGCCGTAGAGGGAGACATTGGGCTAATGAATGCCGTTCTCAAACCACCATAGAGGGTATTCCGTTATCAAAAAACGGACAAGGACCAAGTGTTTACCCACGATATCGTGGAGAAAGGTATCAAGCTCCATTGCCAAAAAACGGACTAGAGGGCCCAATGCCCCGGGGCCCCAAACCACAAATATATGGGGCAATGGAGGAACCCAACAGCCCCATCAAAGTAGTGCCCAGGACGCATTATCCATTAAATCCCTCATCAGACAAACTAGAGGGAGCGCAGGGCTGGACATCTGCGCCTCTGCCAGAGCAGTACTAACCCCAGAGATGGGAATTCAAATCATTCCCACAGGAGTAAAAGGACCTCTTCCCAAAGGAACAGTAGGCTTATTATTGGGACGCAGTTCTTCTACACTAAAAGGACTTATGATAAGTCCTGGGGTAATTGATCCCGATTATGAAGGTGAAATAAAAATTATAGCTAGTTCTCCAAGAGGTATATCAGTAATTTCACCAGGAGATAGAATAGCACAGTTATTAATAATACCCAGCCTGCATGATAAATTTTCCAGTTGTAATGTAGAAAGAGGTTCCAAGGGATTAGGCTCCACAGGTGTAGATTGGGCTATGCTGTCTTTAAATTTAGATTCTCGCCCAATGCTAAAATTAAAAATTCAAGGACATGACTTTAATGGGCTGCTGGACACAGGTGCTGACCTCAGCATAATATCTCGTCAAGAATGGCCAAAACATTGGCCATTACAACAAGCCACTCAAACGCTTCGAGGCCTAGGAGTGGCAACTAATCCCCATAGAAGTGCTATGGTATTAGATTGGAGGGATCCTGAAGGATGTGAAGGAACTATACAGCCCTATGTATTGGATCATCTTCCTGTAAATTTATGGGGACGAGATGTCCTAGATCAATTAGGATTGACATTAACAAATAACATCAATCCTAACGCGCCCACTACTAGGGCTAAACAAGGCTTTAGGAAAGAAAAAAGATTAAGAGAACAAGAACAAGGTATGACAGCACCTATTCAAATAGATCAAGAAATAAATAGACATGAATTGGGTTTTCAGAAAGGGCCACTGAGACAATCAAAATTACTTGGAAATCAGAAAGACCAGTGTGGGTTCCTCAGTGGCCCTTGACTAAAGAAAAGATACAAGTAGCCCATGACTTGGTCAGACAACAGTTAGCGGAAGGACATATACAACCTTCCGTATCCCCCTATAATACTCCCATTTTTGTCATTAAAAAGAAATCTGGTAAATGGAGATTATTACAAGATTTAAGAGCCATTAATAATGAGATGGTTATTATGGGACCTGCTCAATCAGGGATTCCTCAATTGTCTGCTTTACCAAAAACCTGGCATGTTTTAGTTATAGATATTAAAGATTGTTTCTTTTCAATTCCAATTCATCCCGAGGATAGTCCACATTTTGCATTTACTATCCCTGCACTGAATCATGAAGGTCCTGATCAGAGATATGAATGGAAAGTACTCCCTCAAGGGATGGCTAACAGCCCAACTATGTGTCAAATTTATGTTAATAAAGCAATCCAGCCACTTAGAAACCAAAATCCTGAACTACAAATATTTCACTATATGGATGATGTGTTACTGGCACATAAAGATAAAAACACATTACTAGAATGTTATGCCACACTTACAAATTTATTGAAAAATTATAATCTAGAGATAGCAATAGATAAAGTACAATTAAATCTTCCAATTAATTATTTAGGAGTTCTATTATCCTCAACCATGGTCCGTCCACCAAAAATTCAAATACGAGTAGATCAACTCAAATCACTTAATGACTTTCAAAAGTTATTGGGAGACATAAATTGGATAAGGCCTTATCTAGGCATACCAACAGGAGAGTTAGGACCTTTATTTGATATTCTAAAAGGTCCATCAGATCCAAATTCACCCCGCATGTTAACGCCTGAAGCAAGAAAAGTATTAAAAATCATTGAAACATATATGGAAAATATGCATTTGGATAGAATTGATATAAGTTTGCCTTTATTATTTATTGTACTACCAACAAAAAATATTCCTACAGGAGTATTTTGGCAAGAAGGTCCATTATTGTGGATACATTTATCTTATTCCCCTAACACTATTCTTACTAGATATCCTGAGGCTGTAGGACAATTAATACTCAAAGGAATAAAAGCAGCTAAGGGAGTGTTTGGGATTTCTCCCAATAAAATTATTACTCCATATACTATGGATCAAATTGATGAGTTAGCTAATGAGTTAAATACTTGGGCAATAATCCTGTGTAAAACTAGTGTTTCATTTGATAATCACTTACCATCTAATCCTTTGTTGTCTTTTTGGTCTAAGCATCCTGTAGTTTTTCCAAAAATGACAAGAAAAACCCCTATCATAAATGCTCCAAATATATTCACTGATGGGTCAAACAATGGTACAGCAGCAGTAGTTACTCCTGATCAAACTTTTACATTTTTAGTACCCAAACAATCAGCTCAAAAGGTAGAGCTTAATGCAGTATTACAAGCTTTTATGATGTTTAAAGATTCTGTATTTAATTTATTTTCTGATAGTCAGTATGTAGTTAATGCTATTAATTCCCTTGAAGATGCTGGTAGGATTTCCCCTTCCTCTACTGTTTTCTCTTTGTTTTCCGATATACAAAGTCTAATCTGGGACCGAAAAGATCCATTCTTCATAGGTCATATCAGGACACATACAGGATTGCCTGGAGCCCTTAGTATGGGCAATGAACTAGCAGATAAATCTACACATGACATACATATTTTCTCCACAATAGAAGAAGCTATAAATTTTCATAAAAGGTTCCATGTCAATGCTAATACTTTACAAAAGCGTTTTAAAATAACTAAAGAACAGGCCAGACATATAATAAAACAATGTCAAAATTGTGTGACATTTTTACCACAAGTTAATCTTGGAGTCAATCCTAGAGGACTAATACCTAACCATATTTGGCAGATGGACGTCACACACTTGCCAGAATTTGGAAAATTAAAATATTTACATGTTACAGTTGATACCTCTTCCGGATTTTTGATGGGCTCCCTTCATGCCGGAGAAAAAACTAAAGATGTTATAGCTCATTGCTTACAAAATTTTGCCACTGTGGGCGTTCCAAAACAGTTAAAAACGGACAACGGTCCTGGTTATACTTCCTCCTCTTTTAAACAATTTTGCTCATCATTTGGTATTACTCACATAACAGGAATTCCATACAATCCACAAGGACAAGGCATAGTTGAAAGAGCTCATCAAACTATTAAAATGTACTTATTAAAACAAAAGGAGGGAATTGGAAAGGGGTATATATCCCCCAAAGATAAACTTAAAATAACCCTTTTTACTCTAAACTTTTTAAATTTAGATTCATCGGGACTTAGTGCTGCGGAAAGACATTTGTACCCCAAAAATGT
This sequence comes from Spermophilus citellus, assembly GCF_964194105.1. NCBI lineage: Eukaryota > Metazoa > Chordata > Mammalia > Rodentia > Sciuridae > Spermophilus > Spermophilus citellus. Next base: position 137,561,670 of record NC_138189.1, on the reverse strand, counting down.
ACATAAGCCTAAGGTACTTTGGAAAGATATTCTAACAGGACAATGGAAAGGCCCGGATCCAGTGATAGTCTGGAATCGGGGCGCTGTCTGTGTTTTCCCACAGGATGAACAGCAACCAATTTGGATTCCAGAGAGATTAACTAAAACAATTTCTACAGAAAAAGAAGATGATTTGACTCAAATCCATAACAGCTGACATCCAGAGCTCCAGCTTGGCTATTCTTACATCGGCGACAGTGATTAACCAAGGTGTTTTTTTTTTTTTTTTTTTTTCAGTATCTATTTTATTATTGCATTTTTCCACATCATAAAGTTCTATTTTATTTTTGAGCTCATACAAACCTAGGTTAATGTTTTTCTGATCAGTTTTATTTTTTGACTGTGTTTTATTTTTTTTTATTTATTTATTTATTTATTTATTTATTTTTTGACTGTGGAGTTTTTAAACATTGCAATGGAGATTTCACCTAAGTATAGTTACAAGGCCTTTATTTACTATTGTCTTATGTGTTGTATGTTGTGTGCACACTTCTGTTTTGTGTTGTATGTCTGTATGTGTGTATGTCCATATTTCTTATATGAGGAGCGCTCATGAAAAAATGGATCCGAATTTTTTCTTTATTCACGTGATTTATATGGTTTAATTTAAATTAGGTGAACAGCTGTTTATGATTGTTGTTAAAGATGGTTAACAGATCTGTTTGTTTACTTTCACCATTCCTTTTCATTATATTTAATAATTCTGTTCAGGATAATGTCTCTTTAGCATCATTGCCAGAATTTCCATCTCCATCCCAATTCCGGTGAAGACTGAGATAAAACCAAACTACAGCTTCTATGATAGCTATCACAGTAAACTGTATAAACTGATGCATCAATGAATATAACTCAACAAGTAATGCTCAATCAAGGACTTGATTTACTTTGGGAGGAAATGGACATATTGATAGACTCCTCCAATTTGAACTGCTTGCAGAACTTGCCTGGACTATATATCAGTTGCATACATTGTAAAATATCATCTGGTGCACCGAATTGTGGTACTGCTGGCATATCTTTGCTGATGGTGTCACCAGTGATGCAATTTCCTTGCCAGCTCACCCCATGTTTATTGTGGTAATACTGGCATATCTTTGCTGATGGTGTCACCAGTGACGCAATTTTTCCAAGGAGCCATCAATTGGCTTGGTGTCGTGGCATTTCTGTATCCTCCTCCCTTCTACTAGTGATGGTCTAAAATTTGGGGGCCAACAGAGGTGAGGCAAAGAACCTCACCCCCCCACTGGCACCAAGGCAAAATTTGGGGGCCAACAGAGGTGAGGCAAGAACCTCACCCCCCCACTGGTGCATAGGCCTATCCACAAGCATGGCTGAATGCTGGACCGGTAGTCAGCGACGGGTTGCTCTGATTACAGTGGATTCAACCTAAGACAGGAAGCTGACGCCTAAAGGTCAGTTCTCCCATGACGGGTAAGAACCATATGTTAAATTGGACAACCTACCAGGCACGGTCCCTAGCCACATTGCTTGTTGCTTAATTAAACAGAAGGGGGCAGATGCTAGGAGCCACAAGCATATATACGATGTATGGCACCTTTGGTTGTAAAGTGACGCCAGCTAGCCACTGAGATGATTATGTTAAAATTTACATTCATATGCAAACTGGACTCCCGCTGTTCACCTTGGCCTGCTACCGGACTCAAGTTACGGGACTTTACGGGACTGCTGGAGAGTTCCCATTGGTTGGGGAAGGATAGTAGGAGGGAATTCCGGAGGAGGTCGGAGGAGACGGGGGGTTCCGGGACGCGCGGTTCCGGTCGGACACCCTCGTGGGAGGACCGGTTTTTGACTTGCTGGCGCTGAGAGTGTTAGCGGCTTTTTCAAAATAAAGTTTTTGTTCCTGCTTGAGTGGCTCGTGATTTTGTGCCCAGCCAAGACTGCGGCAATATAGAATTAAACCTTATTGTTTCAGAGCACTCAGAAGAATTGACCTTTTGAAGTTTATCAGTTGAATATTATTCATGGTCAAGGGTCAGAGTTATTTGTCCTTGGTGTCTTCTGGCACCTGGTTGTAGCTCATGACACCTTAGTTAATGAAGGAGAATGTCCTGTTGGCCCACTCAATCCTTCAGCACCCTCACTCTGGCAAAGCCATCTCTTAACAAAGGGCAGGTGAGCAGCTGTTGAGAATGTGAACTCAGCTAGCTTTGGAGCTCTGGCCCCATACTTCCTAACCATGCAAGTTGCTTGCTTCACAGCAACATTACAACAGAATGTCTTTAAAATGACCATAACAACTATACCTACTTTTTGAGTTACATCATTGTGAGAATTAAATAACTTTTAGAGGAGTAGACTAATGCCCACAGTTAATACAAATGGTATGAGTTTCCACTTATTATGAATATGGGCCCTGGGGTCATGACTGTGGATGTCAGCCATGATTAAAATGGAGGGTGTACATAAAGGTTTAAGTGAGATCATAAGACACAATGCATACACTGAAATAAGTGTATACATTTGGGTTTTATCACCTTAAAACTCTTTGTGAAATTACTTTATGTTATCTGTCCTTTTGAAAATAGCTGCCTTCCTAGTCTTACCACAACAACAAAAACTGGTCAATGGAACATTACAGTTACGTTTGTATAATCTATTGTAACATTGGGTTGATAAGCATTGGTAAAGATGGCTTTCCTGATTTGTGCAAGAAGGGATGTACATTATACAACGACTAAAGTACTTGGGCAAAGACTGTCTACCCAGATACCTTTCAAAATCTAATGAAAGATCTTTACTCAAATAAAAAGCATTGATTGAAACTGACTCATTATGGAATATATTATTTATTGTAAAATATGCAGTGGCTTAATCATAAATTGTAAATCGTTACTCCATGTCCAGTACATATTTCTTTAATAAATGAGTGACACAGTATAGAGAAAGCTGGTGAAAACCCTCTCTGTGCAGTATGGATTTTTCTTGCCTTGTCTAAATTTTTTTATATTTCTCATTTATGAGTATGTTCTGAAATGCTGCCTCCTAGAATCAGGGTCCACATTTCCATTTGTGGAAAAGTCTTAGTTCTTATATCTGTAACTGCTCAAAATGTCTTTTATGTATTGGAGGATTACCAACTAAGCTTTCTGAAGTAGTTTGTGCAGTTTTCTAGATCCCCATACCTCTCCAGGCTGCTACCCTTTATCAATCTGGGTACAGTGGATTTGGTTTATGTTGGGTGATTAGGAAGGTAAGATCCTAGTCTCTTGTTAGAAATAGTAGGTTCCCAACTGAGATTTAAGCTGGAGCATGGTTTCCAGGATGCACTTCATGTAACTATTCCACATGCTCCAGATGAAGCAAACTCAGGGTCTTAAGGGTCTAACCATTTTTTTTTTTTTACAGTTGGCTCTCCATTGAAAATGGAGCATTCCCTTTCTAAAAGAGAGAGGTCAACTTATACATCATATTCTCAGGGTTTGAATCTTTTTCCCTTTGGAAAATGAAATGTCAGGTTATAATTGGTAGTAAAAATCCAAGCTATCCAATAAAATGCAGAGATTGTTACCGTTTCCATCAACAAAAATGAAAAACAGATGAGGCAAAAATTAATAAAAGGTCAAATTATGCCCACAAACCAAAAAAATAAAAATAAAGCCATATAAAGTCCATCAAAGTCAAGACTTTCAAGAAATAGTAAATCACAGACAATCTACTCAAACTGGCATTTTTGCACAATGAAAAGTCAAAGTTTAAAGATGAAATAATGTGACCCCTTGATAATGAGTTGAACTAAATTGAAAATATTTATAAAGTTACTTTTTCCAATCACCATTTCTCCCCTAGAAGGATTTTTATGTTTTATTCTTTATGTGAATGATGTGTTCTTTTAAATCTTTAATCAAGCTCCATAATTCATTTCATCAACATACTGTAACATACACCATCAAAGTATAATGTGCTATGAGTCATTCTATTGACAGAGCTCCATAAACCAAGGAGTTAGAAATAAATCATGCTGTATTCTATTTTTCCCTGAAAGTAAACATCCATACTCATAGAAAAGAATTACAAAAAGAAAACCAAAATTTTAGTAAAATATAAAATGTCAATGAAGACTTTCATAGTACTTCATGTGAAAATGAAGTCCTTCATTATTATTTTTACTCCCCATTAAGGTTTTATAAGATTAATTTGTGATTATTATGTATTTGAATTCTCTAACAAAGTTTTTTTTTCTAATCAACGAGTTATTTTAATTTTTAATCAACATTAATAATTGTGTATGTTTATGGGGAATAGAAGGATACGCATGTGCACATATCCATGTGGGTATAATGTTCAAAGTTGGACATTAAGCATATTGGTAACTTCAAAGTGGTGAGAACATTTAAATCCTCTCTTTGAGTTATTTTAAAATATACAATAAAATATTGTTAACTATAGTCACCCTATTGCACAATAAAACACAGGAATTTATTCTTTCTATGTAATAATCATACATTGTACAGTAGACCAAGCTCTTCCCTTGCTCCCTCCTCACTGCTGACCCTACTGTTCTACCCTGCAACAATATTCTGAATCATATTTTAGAGTGAGAACACTTAAAGGAGATGACATAGTGTAACTGCATTCCAGGCAACTCCACCCACTACTGCAAAATTATCCTTCTTTTTTTCAAAATCTAGCTCTAATTACATGATTCTCTTGCTCAAAAATCTGAATGGTTTTTCATTTACCCCAAATAAAAAGACTCCTTGAGCATACTTCATGCTCAGAGTCCTTCAGACACTAGGTTACCAATTACCTCCCAATATCCTTTCTCATCTTAGGCTGTAGCCAAAGTTCACTATTCCCTCAACACTCTTCTCTGTGCCTTTGTCCATATTACTCCCTTTGTGTGTTAGTCATCTTTCCAACACTATGACAAAGCATCTGAGATAAATCAACTTATGAAGAGAAAAAGTTTACTATCACTCCTGGTTTTAGAGTTTTCAGTCCATATTTACTTGTCTCCATTGCCTTTGGCCTGTGGTAAAGCAGGAGGCTGCTAATTTCACAGCAGCCAGAAAATAAGAAGAAAGAACAAGTGGATGGGTCCCAATATTCCCTTCAAGGGTATACCTCCAAGTATCTCACTTCTTCCTACTAAAGCTTCCACCACCTCTCAATAGTGCCATCATCTAGAGACCACATCTTTAACACATGGCCTTTGGGGAACACTTGTTCAAACCATAGCACTCTGCCAATAATACTTTTCCTATTTTTGCATGTTCACCTGCTAGATAGATAATTTTTCCCACCCAAACTTGCATGTTCAAACTCAGATAACATTAAAGACTGAATCAAATGCCAACTTTTTATGAATTCTCTCCATACAAAACTCACCTTCTAAATCCCTATCTATGAAAAGTACTTTTGTGTCCTAAATTATCATTATTTTCCAACCTGCCTTAATTCCTTTGCAAAATCATAAGCTCCATAAGAGCGGGGTACACAAGAGATTAATTTTAAAATCTTATAGAAGGCAGAATAAAGTGCCTGGAATCTGTGATTGATAAAATTACATTATGTATCTTTTTTGGTTAAAAGAAGGAGTTGATTCTAACTGAGTGATCCTTTCCTCTCACGCTTTCTTGGATCAGTTGTTATGAGAGATGAGGGAAGGAACTCAGAAGGAAACAGACTCACTACGCTTTCTGGATCCTCTTTAGACAAAATGACCCAGATTCCTGCTTTTGTCCCCCAAATTACCTAATTAACTACTTACCCATGTTTCAGATTTTTGAACTGTTTGCTCAGATTTCAGAAATGAATGAATTTGAACAAACAAAAAAGACACCAAATAATTGTCAGATATAAAACGAAAAAAAAATTCCTTGAAGTGAAGGGAAATGTGAAGTGGAAATGGAGAATACCCTTTTATGTCCTCGATGTGTGCACCTGCAGTTTAAAATGTAAGGCTTTTAGAGTTTAACCAGTTCCTACAAATCCCAAAGCCCATCATCTTCCATGATGAAAAAAAATAGATATTTTAAAATGTTGCCAATGTTTAAAACTGAAGAGCTCCTGATATTTAATCCAGACAGTTAATAAAACTTATGCTAAAATGAAACTGGGACTGGTAATATATAGCTCCACATTTTGAAGATTGGGCACATTTTAGAGTTTAGAATAAAGGTAAATCCAAGACTCCCTAAGCAGACACTTTTTTTTTCTAATTTCCAAAACCATTTGTCAACCTGTTTCATACATCAGCTGCAAAGAATTACAACACAGAAAAAATCACACTGAGATTGGACGCAAAGTGAGATTAACTTGGTAGGCCATCTCTTGTTTGCAAGAGTTCACCTCCAACATCAGATAAAAAAAAAAAATGACTTTTATTTCATTGACATTGATGAAAGCAGAATTTGTTCTACTGAGTTTTCTTTCCCTTTCAATCACTTGGGAGAAATTTTTCAATTATTTTAGGCCAGCAGAATAACAAAATCCCTGAAGTTTTACTACCGCTTCTCCCTAGAGCACTGTTAATATCTTGAAGCCTAGAAAATTTAAGGTGTCTGTCTGAGAACCAAGAGGCTATGAAAGTCGAATCTTCTCTGGCATATTTAATGCCCAAGGAAACCTCTGTGACTCTCATTTTAATAGTAATCTCATTTGACCTGAACTCCTAAATTTGTGCATTATAAGAGATGACATTTTGGGAAGGACTTTTAGTAAATTTTGCTCATGAGATAGTAGGGTTTAAAGTAAAAGTTCAAAGCTTGGGGAGCCCAATATTAGTTGGTCTTCGTGTGTCGGTTGGTCTTTATACTTGGGCTTGATTTGCATCAATCAACTAAATTTGCCTCTGACTCTGTTTTGCTATTTCGTCTCTGCCTGTGACACATTGCTTGGATTGTGTAGCGTCCCTTCTGATAGTAGCGCTTCCATTAATCTATCTGCTTCCTACACTGTCTCCCATTTCCTCTGAGCTGACTTCAACGTAGCTCTCACCTGCTGCCATTCAAAGTAGCTCCCACCTCTTGCCTGCACTGGAAACCACTGGCCACTTTGTCTTCTTTGGAATTCTTAGGTGTCTGAAGACTCCTATGGATCTTACACAGTTTCCCCTCAGTATCTGGTCTCTCTCATTTTCCTTTAGAAATACTTTTCCCTAAATGTTGGCATTTCCCTGAGTTTGATTCTTGGTCCTTTCTGTTTCTTACCTTATTTTCCTGAGTGATCTTCTCTGTGATGAATGCAAAGCTGATCTTCCTGCCAAGGCACAGATTCCTATTTCTCAGTGCCTCCTGAACGTGACCACTTAGACGCTCCTCAGTTCCCTTTGAACCAATGTGTGCTGCTTCTCCGGCAAACCTGCGTTTCCTCATTAGATATTGCCAGTTTTATAAATGGCCAACCTCAAGACCTCAGGCTGAGTTCCACCCCCGCTCTCCTTGTCCCTCCCTCTGTCTGGTTTAATCTGTCACCAAGTGTAACGGATTTACTTTCACAGCATTCCACATGATTATTTCGTTGCTGCTTCTACTAGTTCAGTCCTCGATGGTCACCATTTTTCAGCTAACTCCTGAATTACTCAGATTTCCCTTATGTTCAGTACATCCCTACTACACCTCTTAACTGTTACCCAAACCCTCATTTGAAAACATATGATAATAATAATCATCCCTTCTGTTAAATTTTGAGAAATTTTCACAGCCCATAAAATAAAGGGACTAGGGAAAAGGCAAAGGAACAGTGGTTGGCTGGGGTGAGCTCCAAGCAGCTCTTGAGAGCTGACTGGTGTCTCTCTTCCCAATTCTGACTTCTGAATTCAGTGACTGTGCTCTGTAGCTTTAAATTTGCCTTGATCTCAATATCAAGGATCAATGGAATGTGAGAACAGGTGACATGTGTCACTTCTAAGCCAACTTTTAAAAGAATCAGCATTCTGTCCCTGTTCCTTCCCGCAATAATCCACATAAAGATTGTTCTATCCTCTTGCATCCAAGAAAAAAAAATTACAATATCATTGTTTTTATTCCAAAAGTCTCTTATTAGTTACCTTAATTGTATCATTCCACAAATGGACATGCAGAGGAAATATACATAACTGTATATACTGCATCTACACCTATGTCATAGACAAGAGCACATGTACTTATATGTAAACATTTATACTATTCATATGGTATGTGGGCATACACACCAGTGTCTACACGCATGTTGCTCTCCATAGCACTACCCAATCCTAACTTTTAAGCCCAATACCTTAATATATTCATATGCTATTATTAAAATCCATGCACATGTGCTCTAGCCAAAGCCAGAATACAAAAATTCTGAAGCTTCTCTGTCCAGGTTGAAGCATCGACTCCACCTCCTCTGTCCTATTCACCTTTTCCCCTTTCCAAACTCAATCCCACCTGCTCCTTCCCTGCCTTGTTTAACTCTCTGCTTCCTGGAAGACTTTTTCTCATGCACATTTTACCTTGGTTTTATTTATATGTATTTGCTTCCTTTGCTGGATCCTGAGTCGTTTAAATAAAAATATGGAGACTTTAAATTTGTTTTAATTCTACTGACCTTCTTTTTATATCCCTTTTGCCTAAATTAGTTTATAGAATATGGTTTAATGTTAATTAATGTTAAACAAATGAATCAGGATTAATGTGCTAGATTCTTCTGTTATTTCACAGCAAATACAGAAGTAAACTGCAGAGGGAATGAAAATTTAAATGTACAAAAAATTTTTTTACAGCAGGGCTTTTCCAAGCAAAATAAGAAATGTATTGACAGATTTGACTAATTAAATATAAGACTTCTGGGTAGGAGAAGATAACCTAAATAAGTGAGGAGAAAAAGAGCAAACCGAAAGAGTTTTTAACACAGATAATAGAAATAATAGATGTTTTTAACACAGATAATAGAAACATTGCTTACAATTCTACTCCAACTTGGTTGGAGCTCTTTGTACCAGAATGGAGACAATCAAAAATAAAATCAGACAAAGCAATGGGTAATGAACAAAGAAGAAATTTTAAAAACAAGCATAAAAAGATGTCCCACAGTGCCAAGAGCAGAACTATCACAAAATTTCTTATTTTGTTTTAAAAATAAAGATAATACATGCCTATCAATACTATTTTAAAATTGGAAACACAATATCAGTTATTTAAAAGATTGTCTTGTTTCAAATACCTTTCACAATGATCAAATATTGGTTTTGTTCAAACACATTTCATAATGTTTTTATTTCTGGGTGGTGAAATAGATCATTGAGCTGAAGCAAAATTCCTTGATGGATTGTTGAAAGCCCAACCCTCATCGATTCTCACCCAAATACATGATTTCTTTGTAAAATCAAAAGCCTCTGTGAAGAAGGAGGGAGGTGTTTGTATCCATCTGTATCAGTCTGTAAGCCTGGTTCCAGAGTCATCTGCCTGCCTGGGGTTGAAACCTGGCCCCACCACTCCCTTGCTGAGTGATCATGAAAATATTTAATAATTCTTCTATGTGTCAGTTTTATTACCTCTAAAATGCAGATTAAAATCATGCTGATGTCACAGGCTTATCATGATGATTCAGTGAATTAATAGCATTTCACACAGGAGCTGGCACATACTAACTGCTTTACAAAGGTTATTTATTAGAAGAAAATACAACAGTCTATTGGGTTGGACTGGGAAGGACATTTCATTCTTACTGATGACAGATCAAGGGACGGAAGGTGGATGTTCTAGTTAAGCTCCACCACTTAAGCAGTAAGCAGAGAGCCGGCTTTTAGAAAATTTAAAAACAATAGTAGTGATGAGTAAATGCCACTTTGGTTTCTATTAGTGCTTTCAACAGGCAAGTCTAAACCTTACCAGTAATAAAACTTCAGTGTCTTCTCTTCTTCCTGAAAAAAAAGAACAATAACAAAACAAAAACAAAATTTTGGTTCATCTAAATTCAAGAGCATTTCCATAGCTACTAATGAGTTGAATAATGTATAAAAAACCCTTCAAATTGGCTCATTATTATATTAAGGTGAATTTATTGAACTCTCAGCTATATATTGTCCTGGATACCTGTCGAGTATGTGGTATGTATGTGGGAGTTTGTAATAGTCCAAAATAGTTTGAACTTGTTTGTGGTACATTTTAGCACCAAACCTAGAGTACTGCTAAATATTATTTCAGTTAAAAAGTTTACAGGCTGGGAATGTAGCTCAGGAGTAGAGTACTGACCCAGTATGCGTGGAGCCCTGGACTCAATTCCTAGCAACTGAACAACCCACCCCATCCCCACTACCAAAGGAGTTTTGAAAAAAAGCAATAATTGTGAAGAGGACAGACTTCAGTTACTTTGATTCTGTCATTAAATATGACTACCTGGAGTTTTTACTTATTTGAGATTTATACATATGCCACTTTTTCCTCATCCTTTATATGTCAGGAAAACTGGCATTTTAAAAAATTGTAAAACACAGTAAAGTGTTTCCTATCTCAGGGCCTTTGCACATGCTTTTGCGCTGCTTGAACCTGATTTCTGTGGCCCTTGCTGCTGCAGACTCCTTCTCAGCTTTCAATATGAAAGACAGCATTACTTTCTCAGCACTTGCCTGGACACTCTGCATGGTGTGAAGTTCATTTCAAAGTGTGTATTATTTTGACCAGAGCAAATATAACATCACACATAAACAATTAAACTCAATTTAAATGTGGCTAGTTGAAAAGGTATTGTTTTTAACTGTTAATTATTCCAAAACTAAATAATGGATCAAGAAAATAAAGGCTGTTATTGACTACTGTCTGATTATTATTGAAAATAGTTTTATTATATAAAAGAAAAAGTGGTTAAATACCTAACTCAGGTGATAATTATTTAGGTATGTAGCTTGTTCTTACTTCAAATAATTTTAAGTGGTGGGAGGTGATATTGTTTTGTTTTGTTTCGTTTTTACCTTCTGAGTGTATGTGTGTGTGTGTGTGTGTGTGTGTGTGTGTGTATATAAAATACCACAAGGCATTACAAACTAAGCTACATTTCACAATTAAATTTCCTATAAGCTTAGTCAAGAAAAGCCAAAACAAATTCAAGTATTTTTCTCAACCATATTTATAGTTCCTCTATTTCTACAGTATTGCCATGCATGATAGTTATAAGCTTTGTAAATTAGTAATATAAAGATGGAGTAGTTTAATGATGAGAGAAAAAGATTAATTAAAGTTAGTGCTCTCTAACTTCCTAGTTAGAGATGGTAAAACTTCTTTTTTTCCCCTAAGATATATTTTTTTGATTTTTGTGTTTTTCTAAAATTTCCCTTTCCACAAATAATTCTTAGAGGAGTAAAAATTCTTGGGAAGAAATAAACCCACACAAATGTACAACTGATCTTTGACAAAGGAGCAAAAATAATGCAGAAAAAACAATGATCTTTTCAACAAATGATGCAGGAGCAAGTGGATATCCATATGCAGAAAAAAAATTGTAGACATAGACCTTACACTGTTTACAAAAATTATCTTAAAATTTATCATGAACCTAAAAGTAAAGCAAAAACTCTAGAGTTCCTAGAGGATAACAGAAAAAAATCTAGATTAAGTTGGGTTTGTCATGTTTGTTTGGCTACAGCTCCAAGGGTGTGATCCATGAAATAAAAAATTGACAAACTGGACTTTATTGCATCTCAAATCTTAACCTGTTAATAAAATGAGAAGATGGACACAGACTTAGAGAAAATATTTGCAAAAGACCTATCTGAAAAATTTGTCATCCAAAATATACAAATAACTGTAGATCTTAGCAATGGAAACTCAAGAAACACTTTTTTTTAAGAAAGGTATAGATATCAGCAAACCCCTCACCTTACAGATGGCAAGTAAACATAGAAAATGATCCTCAACATCATGTACCATTAGGGAATTGCAAACTAAAGCAATGGTGAGATGCCTCCACACACCTAGTGGAAAGGAGAAGATTCAAACAGATCAAACCAAATGCTGTTAAGGATGTGGAGCATCAGGAACTCTCATCCTTTGCTGGTAGAAGTGCAAGATGGAACAGTCATGTAGGCAAACAGTTTGGCAACTTCTTACAAAATGAAGCATTCTTGTGTATAGCCTTTATAATGTTGAGGTAAGTTCTTCAAATGCCTCATTTCTTCATCATTTTCAACATGAATGAATTGCTGATTTTGTTGAAAAATTTTATCATATATTAAGCTGATCATGTGATTCTTGTCCTTAATTCTATTTATGTGGTGAATTAAATTTATCATTTTGTGTATGTTTAATCTTGCATTCCTGGGATTATGGTGTACTATCTTCCTAATTTGTAGGCCAACATCTTACTAAACAGAAAAACTGAAAGTATTTCCTCAAAAAATTAGGAATAACACTAGGATGTCCATTATCACCATTCCTATTCAACATAGATCTTGAAACTATAGCCAAAGCAATCACACCAGAAAAGGAAAATAAAGAGATACAATTAGGGAACAAAAAGTCAAAACATCTCTGTTTGCTGATGACATGATTCTATATCCAGAAGCCCCAAAAGACTCCATTCAAAGACTGATAAACAAATTCAGCAAAGTAGCAGGATCTAAAATCAACATACATAAATTGGTAAGTTTCCTAGACTCCGATAATGAATCTGCTGAGAAAGAAATCAGGAACACTATCCCATTCACAATGATCTCAAAAATACAGTACAATACTTGGGAATAATTCTAACCAAGGAAGTAAAAGACCTTCACAATTAAAATTATAGAATACTGAAGAAAAAAAGTTGAAGACTTTAGAAGATGAAAATACATCCCATATTCTTAGGTGGGAAGAAATAATAATGCCAAAATGGTCAAACTACCAAAAAATATTATAAAGGTTGAACACAATCTACATCAAAATATTCATGATATTCTTCACATAGCTAGGAGAAAAAAATCTAGATGAAGAACTACAGAAAAAAAGATGATTGGATTTGTCATGTTTGTTTGACTACAGCACCAAGGGTGTAATCCATGAAACAAATTCATTTGGAAAAATAAAATACTCAGAATGGCCAAATTCATTTGGAAAAATAAAATACTCAGAATGGCCAAATACTAAGCAAGAAGAGTAATATTGAAGGCATCCAATTTCATCTGAAACTATGCCACACAGCTGTAGTTAAAAAAAAAAATCATGATTTTGTCATCTAAACAGACATTAAGACCAATGGAATGGAAGAGAAGACAGAGACAAATCCATATAGATACAGGCATCTTGTATTTGACAAAGGTGCCAAAAACACATGTTAGAGAAAGCCTAGCTTTTAACAAGTGGTGCTGGGAAAGTTGATATCCATATGTAGAAAAATGAAAATGGATCCACACCTTGCAACCCTCACAAAGTCAACTAAAATGGATCAAAGACTGAGGAATTAGGCCAATGCTGCTAAAACAAAATGTAGGGTTACCACTCCAACTTATTGGTAGAGTCACTGATTTCCTTAAATAGACTCTTAAAGCTCAAGAAATAAAGTTCAAGCATCAATAAGTAGAGTGGCATCAAATTAAAAATCTGCACAGCAAAAGAAGCAAGAGTGTGAAGAGAGATCCTAGAGAATGAAAGAAAATCTTTGCCAACTACTTCCCTAACAGAGGATTATTTAACATCCCCAATATATAAATAACTCAAAAATATGACACTTAAATAAACAAATAAATCAACTAAGTTAATAAATGAGCAAAAAAACTCCTAAAATAACATTTCTTAAAAGATAGTATAATTGATCAACAAATATATGAAAAATGTCTAACATCCCTAGCAATCAGAGAAATGCAAATTGAGAGGAAGCCAAATTTTTTTTTAACACGTTGAACACTGGATTTGAAGGGAGATACTTAACTTCCTCGTTTCGATTGCTTCCTCCAGAACTTTATTCTCTTCCTTTTTGCAAATCCATATCTTGTCAATCACATGTCTAGACTTATCACCCTGTTCTCCTAGACTCTGTGATCTCCAGAATCTCCACTTGATGGAAGTGATTGTTTCTAATTTCCAGTCTTTCTTATAGTCCAATTTTTGCCATTGGTTCAGGTGACTGCAATGGCTGTGTTGATATCCAACCCAAGATCTTGAACCCATATTCTCCCCTCCTGATGCAAATGAGGACCTGGAACCCTATAGATGCTCAATATTTCTTCATGGTTCTCTATTACCACTCAAGGACTCTGCCTTTCCAGTTATGGTCTCTATCTCCTGGTCCTCACTCTTGCCTTGTTACTATCACCAAAATATTTTCTTTGAGGCGATATCTTCTTACAGGTACTGTCCTATTTCTCTATTTTACCCAATACCCACCCCCCAACCTCCTGCAAATCAAGCTTTTTAGCATGTTTTTCAAAAGCCAAAACTGCATATTGGTCATTCCCTTACATAAAAAGCCTTTTGTAACTGACTTTGACACTTTGCATAAAATCTAAATCTCCTCGTAATGGTTTTCAACACTAGAATTGATCTGTGGATACCTTCCTCCCAATCCTATCTTATGAACTCCTTTCCCCTTGAGCTCTGCATTCAGACCACACTGGTGTTCTCTGAATTCTCCAACATGCTACACTTTATCACTCTTCACTTTCTCAGTTCATGCTCTTTCCCGCTGATCCAACCTCTCTTCGTTGGTTCTTTCCATGGTTGAATTTGTCTGTCTTCTAGAACTCAAGAAAATGTTACCTCCTTAGAGTTTCCTTATACTCCACCCATTCACATTTATCTCTTTCCACCTATTCTACATGATTACATCCCTATCAGTGTTTATTAGATTTCAAATATAGATTAATTTGCTTGTTTAACAATTTTGTCTATTACTCTCTCTATATAAAGTGGTGCATACACAAGACTAAAAAATCTTATTAATGATGGCTTAAATATAAATTCTTTGATTTGGATTGTAAGTTTGAGGGTAGGTCCTATATATCAGAATGTCATGATCAAAGTGTCTGCAAATTTCTTGACCTTGCATCAATGGTCCCAAGATCACTACAGCAGCACCGGTCTTCATTACGCACTCTGATAAAGGAGGAAGAATGAGGGAAATCAAGAAGTAGTAGTATCTATATGCAGAAAGCAAAATGTTTCCAAGAAAATTCAAGAAACCCATGTATGTTTTACTGACAAGAATTCTGAAACATGTTGTTTTAGTCAACTTTTCATCGTTATGACCAAAATAACTGATATAAACAACTTAAAGGAGAAAGACTTCACTTTGGCTCATGATTATAGAGGTTCAGTCCCTGGTTGGCAGACTCCAATGCAGAAACATCAGGGCACAGGGAATGGTGGAGGAAAGCTTCTAGTTCCTGGCAGCTGGGATGAGGAGAGAGAAAGAGGAAGAGAGAAAGGAGAAGGCTACGAAAATAGAGCCTTTCAGGGCTTGCCCTTGGTGAACTACTTCCTTCAACTAGGCCCCACCTCCTAGAGTTCATACCATCTCCCAATAATTCTTTCAAATTATTCATCCATCAGATTAATTAATCCACTGATGAGGCTAGACCTCTCATAATCCAATACTTTCCTCACAGTTCTGCCTCTGAACATTGTTGCATTGATAATCAAACCTTCAACATATAGCCTCTGGGGGTCATTCCAAATCTAAACCATAATACAGGTATCTTCTTGCTGAGATAAATTCCATTAATCGAAGATGTTACATTTTCTAGCCTCCAAGATGTGTTAAAACTGAAGAAAACTCAGTTGTAATGGGCACTGGATGCACTACTCTGCTTTGGTTTGAATGTGTGTGTCCTAAGATTCAACTATTAGAACCTAATACCCAAAATGATAGTATCAAGACGAAGGGCCTTTTGGGAAAAGTAATTTATGAGTGCTCCACCCTCCTGAATGGGATTAGTCTTCTTATAAAAGAGATTGAAAGGAGAACACTAATCCCTTTGTTCTTGTTTCCTTTGTTGGCCTTGAGCCAATCAAGGTGGGCATCCTCTATACCCCTCCCAAAACTGCAAAGAACCAGAAAGTGGATTTCCTCTGGTGTTCCTTCCCCTAGAGGGAATAAACTCCTGTTGTTTAGGCCACTAAATGTGTGGGGATTTGTTTCAACAGCAAAGGGGCACTGCAGTATGTTTAGGAAGATATAGTGCTTAAACTTCCATTTCTAACCACAAATATTCTCCTTTTTATTCCAGGTGCTAAAATTGATTTACTATGATCTACATCTTCTCTTTAGATTGTGATTTATTTTTTCAGCCTATCTGCTCTATCATTTCAATTTATTACCTACTTCCTACATAATCATTAGATTCGCTTTGTGTGCACCAAGACACACCAATGGCTGACTTCAGTTAATTGGTTTCTCTGCCTCTATCGACAAGCATACAGCATCATTTTCCTTTGTAAAATGATCTTAAATTTGATTCTATCCTATACCGACACTGAAATTTTGATATCTTAAGAATCAGTGTGATTATCTTCAGCATCATGCCTTATCACTGCCGTTAGGAAACTATAAATAAATTGCCAGTTTGAAGCCTTCTAATCAGAGACAACTGGATTCTGAATTCTGAAGCTGAACAAAGACGGGGTCATCTCCCTAGGGTGTCTGTGGACCAAGAAAAACAAACACTTCAAAGACCAAGCCATAAATCTCTAGTATTTCCATCTAATCCAAGCTCTGGAGTTGCATCCTCAAACTTGATTCCACCTTGAATCTTAGCTGAGCCAGACTTCAGCTTTTAATAAATCATTCTTCTATTAGTCACAACACAATACTCACATTCTCTCTTCAACCTTAGAAATTGTAGTTTACAAATTCTTGACCTTTATTTAATTCTGCAATATTCTCCCATGTTCTCTTTAAATGCCACATCATTTAGTCACAATACAAATTATTTTGGAAGTTGGGAAACATGAATATTTTGATGCTAGAGCACTTTTTAAAAAAATAAACCATTCTTAGCATAAAATTTATTAAGATCCTAATACTCCACCACATTGAATAAAATCCTAATAACAAATTCACCTTTTAAATTTGTTTGCAGGTAGAGTAAGAGAGGGTGACATCTTGAAATTATAGCTTGGGTGCAATGTAGTAGATTCTATGAGAAAATTCAAACAGGTACAGAGATTCCAGAGAGCAGATTGAGATTTCTGAGAAATTTCAAGGTCTAATTATGTTTGCTTTTCGTTAAACTTTCATTCTATTCAAGGAAAACAAAAAAGGCAGAAGAGACATAATGGATAAATAAAGTACCTATAATGCTAGATTTTGATAGCTTGTGTGGAGTAGAACAGAGGAATAGAGATAAGAGGGATACAGCATAGGGTGAAAGACAGTTTTAAATGCAAAGGTGAGGTTGAGCTGAACTAAAAAGATCTTTAAGCAAATATTTGAAGCAGAGGAAAACATTAGTCAAGTGCAACCTCAGGAAAGAAATCTTCTGAAGGGACAAGGGATTGATTAACCAGTGTTTGCTTTTTCCAACTTCTCTCCCCAAAATGGGTGCAAATTGAGCAGACCCCAGCAGCAACCCCCTTAACCCAGTCTATGACATGAATTGCTATCCTGCACTTGCATTCTATGATCTCCCCTAGAGCTTTTTTAAAAATGCATATTTCCAAATATATCAAGTCAGGTCTCCTGGAGAGGAGCCCATGCCTCTCAATCAGAAAGCTTCCTTGTGATTCTGATGCATTATAGAGAATGACCTAGGGAGCTGACCTTGTTTTTGTTCACTTTCAGAATTCACAGGGGCTTCAAATTCCCCTTACACTAAAGACTGTGCTGGAGAAGTAGAAAGAAAAATAAGCTGATACAATTTTATTGAGAGCCTTCTGTGAGATGGGTACTATATTGGGTACATTCTATTCCCATTTAGAACTTGTTTGCAATAAAATATGAATGAAGATGTGTGTTTTTCTTAATTCTTTAGAAAAAGAGTCATTTGCATTTTAAATTCAAGCAGTTTGCTTTGTCCAGCTTTTTTAAGACTTATTTTTGAACTTGGTTTAAATCTTGATTATTTGGACAATATTTTGTTTTCCTTATGATGTTTCTCAATTTTATTCAGAAGTCAGTTATCTGCATAAAAATGATATTAATGGCTTATGAGTGTATTGTTTACTTTGTACTTGATTGTATTAGGGTTTCCCAGAGGAAAAGAACCAACAGGATAGATATAGGAGGAAAAAAAATATATATATATATATGTAATTACAATCATAAAAGGCAATTTAGTAGCTTGACTTTGGGATCAGAGGCTGGATAGTCCCACAATGGCCATTGACAGGCTGGAGAACTGAAGGAACCAGTAGCTGCTCAGTTCAAGAAATTAGAGGCTCCGAACAAGAAGGATCCATGATGCAGCCCAAGTACAAGACTGAAGCCTGGAAACTCCCTGGAGAATCCCTGGTCAGAGTTCTCATTGGAAGGATGAAGGCACAGAAGTCTGATGTCCTCAGGTGATTGCAGCTGCCATCAAGGCACCCACCCAAGAAGAATGGGACTTACCTCTGCATTGACTTTCTCCTTCTTCCACCTTTTGTTCCATCTTGGCCTTCATCCTGCTGGACAGTGCTGCCCACATTTAGGGTGGGTCTCCCCCTTCAGTGTGCTGTCCTCCATGCCAATCATCTCTGGAAACACTTCCAGTGACACACCCAGAAATTTTGATTTTAGGCATCTCTTAATTCAATCCAGTAGACAATCCAGATTGACTATCACATTGACCACAAGAAAGTTGTATGTGTAGTGAACAAATGCTAGTACTTTAAGATCATATTCTGTGCCTGCATCTGGGGGAAGTGGTGCGAACTTAAGACAAGTAAGTTAACTTATCTAAGCCTCAAGTTCTCCTTAAAAATGGAGATGTCTTAATTATATGAATAGATGCAGAAAACACACTTGGCAAAATACATCACCCATTTGTGTTTAAAATACTAGAGAAACTGGGGATAGATGGAACTTATTTCAACATTATAAAGGCTATAGATGACAAACCCAAGGTCAACATCATACTTAATGGAGAAAAACTGAAATCATTCTCTCAAAAACAAGAACAAAAGAAAGATGTTCACTCAGCACTTCTATTCAACATAGTCCTTGAAACTGTAGCAAGAGCAATCAGACAAAAAAAAAATTAAAGAGATACAAAAAAGAAAGGAAGACATCCCTGTGTGCTGATGACATGATTCTATATTTAGAAGATAAAAAAAAAACTGCCCCAGAATACTTCTAGTACTAATAAACAAATTTAGTAAAGTAGCAGGATACAAGAGCAACATACAAAACTTAATTGCTTTCCTATACTCCAATAATAGATCTGCTTTAAAAAATTAGGAAGACTATCCCATTCACAATAACCTAAAAAAAAAAAAAAAAGAAAACTTGGGAATTAATCTAATGAATGATGTGAAGAACC
This sequence comes from Spermophilus citellus, assembly GCF_964194105.1. NCBI lineage: Eukaryota > Metazoa > Chordata > Mammalia > Rodentia > Sciuridae > Spermophilus > Spermophilus citellus. Next base: position 137,542,280 of record NC_138189.1, on the reverse strand, counting down.
TCTCCAATAAAAAGTATAAAACAATGAAGAAAGAAATTTAAGAAGACCTAGGAAGATGGAAAAATCTCCCATATTTTTGGATAGGCAGAATTAATATTATGAAAATAGCCAAACTACCAAAAGCAATACACAGAGGTAATGAAATTCCAATCAATTTACCAATGACATTCTTCCCAGAACTAGGAAAAGCAGTTCTTAAAAATTGATTTGAAAAAATAAGAGACACAGAATAGCCAATCCTGGGCAAAAAGAGCACTGCTGGAGGTATCACAATATCAGACTTCAAATTATCCTACAGAGGTAAAGTAACAAAATTAGCATGGTACTGTCAGACATAAAGACCAATAGAATAGAAGACAGAGACAAACCCACATAAATATAGTTTTCCGATTCTAGACAAAGATGCCAAAAATGTACATTTAGAGAAAGGATAGCCTTTTTAACAAATGGTGCTGGCAAAGCTAGATATCCATAGAAGAATGAAGCTGGACCTCGGTCTCACCCTACACAAAAGTCAACTCAAAATGGATTAAAGACCTAGGATGAGACAAGAAACTCTGGAATTACTAGAAGAAAATGTGTGCCCAACTCTTCAAGGTATGGGCACAGAAACCAACTTCCTTAACAAGACCCCTAAAGTGCATGGTATAAAAATAAAAATCAATAGGTGTGACATGATCATACTAACAAGCTTCTGTTGACAAAGGAAACAAGAGCCTGAAGAGAGCGCCTACAGGATGGGAGAAGGTCTTTGTAATCTGCTCCTCAGATAGAGCATCAACAGCCACAATACATAAAGAACTCAAAAAACTTAACACCAAAAAAGCAAATAACCCAATTAATAAGTGGGGAAAATAACTAAACATACATTTTGCAAAAAAAAAAAAGAAATACAAATGTCCAACAAATAAATGAAAAAAAATATTCAATATCTCTAACAATTTGGGAAATTCAAATAAATCAAAAAACAACATTGAGATTTCATCTCACTTTATTCCAAATGAAAATTACCAAGAATACAAATAATAATAAATGTTGATGAGGATGTGGGCAAAAAAAAAAAAGGTAAACACATACATTACTGGTGGGACCACAAATTAGTACAATCATTCTGGAAGGTGGAATGGAGGTGTCTGAAAAAATTAGGATTGGAGCCATCACATGACCCAGCTACTCCACTCCTTGATATATATATATCTCCAAAAAACCTAAAATTAGGAGATTGCATCAAAATGAAAAATCAGGGAAATAGAAGAAGGGGATTGAGAGGGAGGGAGGAAGGATGGGATAAAAGAAAACTAGTGGAATGAATCTGTCCTAATTTTCCAACGTGTACATTGTATATAAATATATTACAGTGAATCTCACCATTATGTATATACACAACACACTAATTTTACCCAAAAATATAAATAAATAGGTCAATAGAGTAGAGAAAAGGGAACAGGGGGACGATAAGAGTATATACCAGGAACTTAATTGGGGCAAATTACATTCCATGCATTTATAGTTATGTCAAAATGAATCCTAATGTTATGTGTAACTTTATGAACCAATGAGAAAATGCACATGAAACATAGAGAGATATCTTTAAGTTTTCTCAGAATCTGACTTTAATACAGGAATTTGAGTCCAAATATATCATTTAAAAATAAAACAAGTAACTATATGAATAAGTCAAACTTAGGGAAAGATAGCCGAGTTGACATGGGTGGTTACTGTGTAAGTCCTGGAGCTGATTCCCACGGGGGATATTTTGTGAGTCAGTGCAGCTTTTGCACAGGGGATAAGATTTTAACTCCTGTCAGTTTGTGGAAGAGGCTGCTCCAAGGATTACTAAGTCCCAGCTAAACCACTAGCCAATTGCATTTCAGTGCTGTGGGCTTCAGTAGCCAGAAGAAACCTTGGATAATAATTAAGAAAATGCACTTGCTGATAACTGGAAATTGGACATGGTGTGCTGATAAATTAAGGGAATGGAATACAGATATTCCACCAGAAGGTTCATAGAGAGTCACTGGGAAAACTGAAACAATGCACAACAAACGCAACTCATCGCAACCAGCAACTTGGAGTGCAGCTCATGGTGGAGCACAGGCTCAGCATGCCAAGGTCCAGGGCTCAGTCCCTTGCACCAAACAAAAGACACACTGTTTTAATCAGCTTTTTCACTGCTGTGATTAACAAGAAAAATTGTAGAGGAGGACAAGTTTATTCAGGGGCTCATGGTTTCAGAGGTCTCAGTCCATAGACCGCAGGCTGCATTCCACAGGGCTCAAGGTGAGGCAGAGTATCAAGGGGAAAGAGTGTGGAGGTGGAAAGCAACTCACATGACGGTCAGGAGCAGAGAGAGAAACTCCAGTCGTCAGATACAAAAGATATACCCCAAAGCCATGCCTCCAATGTCCCAACTCCTCTATCCACACCCTACCAATATTCAGTTACCACTGAGTTAATCTCTATCAGGGGATTAATTCACGGATTGGGTTAGAGCTTTCATAATCCAATCATTTCTCCTCTGAAGCTTCTTGCATGAGTTTTGGGGAGGCACCTCATATCCAAGCCACAACAGATACAGACCACTAATTTAATGTCCACTCCTCAATGCCAGACTACTGTCAGGCTTTATATACTCCTTTTCTTAAATATTTAGTAGCCACCTGATTATAATCTTTATAACTTAAATATTTTTGTAACAATTCAATAAATGAATGATTGCTTAAAATATAATCTTTATAAATTAAATAATACAACTAGTTTCAGAGGTATAATCTATTTCTGGTGGCACATTAGTGTGACAACATAGTCAGGAAAATTGCTATCTTTTTCCTCTTTGGTTACTTTCCAAGAGCTGGTTGTTTAAGAAAACAAAAAATAAAAAGAAATGCTGTGTTCTTGCTACTGTCATAGAGCAAAGTCAATATAACAGCAAAAAGAATAAGCTGTGTTCCATTCTGCCTCATATATCAACAAAATTGCCCCCTGAGTTCAGACATGCTGTTATTTGAGATAGTCGATGATATATGGGCCTACAGAATATTGCTGGATTCCCAGGCTACAGTTCAGTTTATGGCAAATCATAGTTTGATTTGTAAGGAGAGGTAAAACGATGTGAAGGGTATTGATAGGACATACATAGCAGCAAGACACGATTTTAACTGTCCATCTTGGGCTATCAGGAGTTTCAAAAGACATTATTTGATCTGTTAATGCTTGACAAAGCTCTAAAAGCAAGGAACAGCAGTCTTTCTTTCAGTCCATTGATAGGACATATAACTACCTGAGGGCCAAGCTATTAGGAAGGTAGTGTGGACTTTACAACACAGCTATCTTGTTTATTTTTGCCATTATTGGTGTTACTAGCAGCAGTCTTGCTTTACATGACCAAAATATGGATAAAGTGTATCTGGTTCATGTACAAGCCAAATGAGGGTTTTAACAGTGCTTTGCTTAAGAAAGCTTTGGGTTGGGAGTGTGGCTCAGTGTGTTACTTCTTGCACTTAGAATGTGCTAAGGCTCTGAGTTCAGTTCCCAGCACTGCAAAAAGCAAGATTCCACTGTTTTCATCTGATCCCTGGATCTATCAGCGACAATGAGTTTGAAAGCTCACATAGCTCTTCTTCATTTTGCTCTAGGGCAAGTTTTCCTATTCTATATTGGCAGGGATGGAATGGAATTTCTCTAATCCATATGAAAGTTTCTATTCTTTCTACTCTAAAATCCCTTCCCTCTTCACTTTGCATTTTCAAAAGTGTTGCGTATCTGGTATCACTGATACTCTTCACATTTTTCAGGAATAAAGAATAGAATATAGGAAATATTTGATTTCTGTGATAAACGTACCCAAACAGAATTAGGCAGGTGGCTCTCTCCATCCACAACCAAAACCATGTAATATTCTAGAGACAGATTCAATTTGAAAGCAGCTAGCCATTGGTATAATATTTGGTAAAAATACTAAGATCCTTCTAAGGTTATGTTGAGATGTTATGCTTAGTCACATGAGTTCCAAAAGGATTAAATGTGTAAGAACACCCAGGAAAGTATTTGAAGAATTACCACTGGACACTAAGCACAGAAAAAGACAACATGTTTTTTATGAATGAAGGCAACATGTACACATTTGATGGTAATAGGAGCAAAACACCTCTTGATTATATGATATTAAGAAGATACTCCAAATATATTTTTATGCATTTTCTAAGAGAGTCAAATGTAGTGTGTGTGTGTGTGTGTGTGTGTGTGTGTATGTGTGTGTACATGCATGGGTGTGTGCATGGTCTATTTTTTCATGAAAATACCCACTCACTAAGATCAGATTTGCCCCGGGCTGATGTTCTGTGTATACTTCTCATCATCCATATTTAATCCTGAGTCTCCCCTTCTTTCGCTTCATCTCATTGACTTGTGCAGTAAACACAGTGCTTCTCCCACATCTGATGCTTTAGGGAATGTAGATATAAAAGTTATCAAGCTCTGCTGTCCTCTGTAATCTGTGTTTTACAAGGAAGCAATGTATTCAGTGTTTCTCAGCTGTTTCTCTCATGAGCAACTTAGTCTGTGGATGGGGGCTGGGAGATAAGGGGTGTGAGAAGGGATTTTCTAAAGTTTAGGGGTGAGATATCAGCTGGATAACATAGGGGAAAATAGAGAAGCAGGAACAGATTTGAATATTATTTTTGTGCTATAATCAATAGAACACAGTGACTGATTTTACTAACTTAATGAGAAAGTGAACTCATTTCTGTTTCTATTCCCCTGCTCTGAACAGGAAATCATACATCACAGAGATGATGAAATTTCCTTTTGTAGCAACTGCATAGGAAAAATAATAGGGTATCATATTGCTATCATAATACTTCTTGGGTGATGATGGGAATCAATCTTATTATTCATGAGATTAGTCATTGTTGTCTTTAGTTTTGCCATTAAAAATTAACATAAGTTCATGCTTTATGGTTTAGAAAGTGCTTAATATATATTACCTCCTGTGACACTCCCTTTGTATTCATGTAAGAATGCCTACTTCTCTTCACACAGTAAATGCTTCACTATTGACTCAGTCCTTCAGAGTCTTGTCTTGAAAGCTACTTCCACACAGACCCTTTCCATTTCCCTTCAGTCTCAAATATGTCCTTCTGTAGATCTTATCAAAATATATAGAAAAAATACTTTTGCTCCAAAATGCTTACCATTGCTTATGTACTTAAACATGTTTTGCTACTGCTAATGACCTTCTTGTCCACCCTCTGAGCTTCACCAGGGTCAGCTCAACCAGGGCAAGCCACATCATCAGCCTTCCCCACAGTGCCTGGCTTGAAGTAAACGGCAAACATATCTTTTTACTTTTAAAATAAATGACAATAATAACTAAATAATTTCCCTTTGCATACAGAAGACATGCATTTCTCTTCTTTCACTGTTTGATTTTAGTGACTGGAGATTTTGTATATCAGAATGTTAACATTCAACTGTATTGTAATTTTTCTGGTCCGTTAGAAACTAAATCCTTTGGAATTTGCTCATGTCCAGTCAGTATTTACATATGCATCCCTTAGTTCAGGGGCTAGGCAGTGTAGGGACACCATTTATCTGACAGAGTGAGTCATCAAGGCCCAGGAGACTTTGCCAATAATATAAGTGAGAAGTTAGAATTCCCCCTACACAGGTGGTTAAGTTATATAGATTGAGATAAAATAGAAACAGATTCTTTAGAAGTGGAAACAATAGCAGAAGACAAGTCGTCACTTATACAGAGGAAATGAAAGAATTGGGTAAAATTTCAAATACAAGGACTGAAATTTTGGGAGAGATGTTACCTTTTTTTAGTTAGAATCATGTGAGATTCCAATTTTTATAGGGCAAGAGTGGTCTATGTTGATTTCACATGACTCAACAGACACATCTGGTTCTGTGATGTTACAGATGTGGGTAGTACCTTCAACAATCATTCTGTATTCAAGTGGAAAATTCCCCAGATTGTACAATCACCTAGCATTTGGTGTAGATTTGTCAGTTTGAAAATAAGAAATAAAGGGAGAAAAAAAATAGAGAATCACGAGACAAATTCTGAAGACTATCAATGAACATATGAGTCATTTCTACATTTTTTCTTTATTATGACCAATATTTTAGATGCAAGTTTGAACAAACTTTAAAAAACAGTTTGTACTTGTCCTCTTCCATTTACCATAAATTCCCTGCATTCCTGGATTAATAAATAATTATACACATAGAGCAAGAATTGAACATGTTTAAATATACTGATAGTTTTCCTTTCCATAAAGTTATTCTAATTTTTTCTCCTAAACACAGGTAGTTGCCACAAGAAATTACATAGGTTAACAGAACATATGTAAATATATATATATATATATATATATACATATATATATATATATACATATATACATATATATATATATACATATATATATATATATATATATATATATATGTAGACATTTATATAATATATAATCTGACATTTTATTTTCCTTAGCAAACATACTCTTTAAAACAAACTGTCAGGTTTCAGGAACCCTTTGTACTCTTAATAATTACTAACAATCCCAAGGAACTTGGTTTTATGTAGATTGTATCCATTGATATTTACCATAATAAAAATTAGATTGAATTTTAAAATATTTATTAATCTTTTAAAAATATCAATATTGGGGCTGAGTTGTGGCTCAGTGGGAGAGCGCTTGCCTCACACATGTGATGCACTGGGTTTGATCCCCAGTACTACATAAAAATAAACAAACAAAATAAAGGTATTGTGTTCATCAGCAACTAAAAAATTTTTTAAATATCAATATTAAACCAACTACATTTTATGAAAAATATTCCAAGACAAAATTAAATTTGTTTTACATCTTTGAAATGTATAGTTTTCTGTGTTTGGGATTCATTTTATATTTTGAGAAATATCTATAATGCTTACCCTAATAGAAGACAGCTGGATTTGCACTTTCTACTTTTGCTTTCAACCTGTTTTAATGTTACATTTGTTGCATATATGTAGAAGATCTAGCCTCACAGAGATGCCTAATTGAACAAGGAAAATATATTTTAATAGGCTTTCCAAATAATTGTGACTATTCCTTTCTGACACTACACCAAACTTGACCAGTATTAATTTCTTAAAGATTAGTTGCAGTGTAGAATTTGAATCCATATCCTTGATTGCTTATACTCTGAAATATTAAAATCCATTGTCTATATAGCACTTTAAATTAATGATTCACCTTTACAAGATTTTATAAATGTGTACATTTGGAAACTAGTTCAATGAGTCATGAAAATCTTCCAACTGATAAATTTCATTATACAATATCAAATAACCGTATTCTTTAATGTCATTACTGATCTCATCTGAAAAGTCCTCAAGTATTAAGATACTAAGTGTAATAGATATAAGCTTTCCAAATTTTAACCTTCCATTTGAAAGCTCAAAATTTATCATTGTCAATAAATACTATCAGTTATTTTTTACCCAAGGGCAAGATGTCTGCCAAATTCCTAAGTATGAAGACTTAATTTGTCTGTTATGGCTGGCTTTAAGTGAAAATGGTGTTCTATTGCAAAGACAGCTAGTTTAGCTCAAAACTCAAATAACCATAGCAATTTTCCTAGAGGCAGCCGCTGTACTTCTTCATATAGCAGAATTGCCTATGTGTACTTTCCATTTCATTACATAAAGTGTATTAAAAAGATGTGGACTTGCTTGCAAGTGGCACATGCCTGTAATCCCAGCAGTTTGGGAGGCTGAGGTAGAAGGATTGCAAGTTCAAAGCCAGCCTCAGAATCTTAGTGATGCTGTAAGCAACTCAGCAAGACCCCATCTTTAAATAAAATATAAAAAGGGTGGGGATATAGCTTGGTGGTACTGGGTTCAATTCCTAGTACCAAAAAAGAAAATGTGGCTTGATGATTGACATTTAATAAGATTAGTAATCTTTACCATTTCACTAAGGGCTTCCTCAAATGAAAGTGGCTTTTTTTCTTTTCTCTTTTCTGGGACTGAGTGTCAGGGAAGATTGAAATAACTACAGTGATCATTTGGGGCCTAACCATTTCCCCATTTCTGGTCCCATAGATAAGGTCCCTAAGCCCCTGCAAAAACCTCCTATCAAATCAAATAAATGGATGTTCTGCTTAACCTGAGTGGCGGCTTTCAGTTTCCCAAAACCTTGGAATTATTGAAAGAAGCCCTTGCCATCCACCATTGGGAACCAAGACATCCCACCTTCTTGACAACACAAAGCCTGCTCCCTCCATCCCTGCCTGTTCATTCATTTCCCATGTCCCAGCCCTGCATAGCACACTGTACTTCTCCCCCAGAGAAGTACATGTCTGGGTGTCTGTGACACTGCCATCAGTCTCATCTGTCCAGAGATGGGTGTTCTAGGTTTGCTCAGCTCCATAATCCTAGCATGGGCATCCCATTTTTATAACAATTGAAGAGGAGATGATTAACATAAGCATTGACTATTTCCCCACTGTTTGCATTTATCATTTATCATTCAAATAAAAGCAAGCCTTCTATGCTTACCTACTACTGATGCTAGATGAACATAAGCAAAACAGAAAATCTAGCCAAGTGTATAAGTTTTTCTAGCTGCAAAGCAAAATAACAGCTCTGAAGGCAATACATGCACTCAACCTTTAAATTTTGACTTAGACCTTTGGTGAGACAAGTTCCCATGTCATTGGAAAGTTGTAGACTAGCGACTTATTTTGTTAATGTTTTATGTAGTGGGCATTCAACAGGGCAACCTTATGGCTTTATAATCTCTCAGCTGCTGCCTGTGCTTCTTCAACCAGTGCAAGAGATGTTATCCTGTAGGATGTTATCCTGCAGTATAAACAGATGGCTAAAATGCACATTATCTTCATTTCAGTTTAGATAAGCTGCAATAATTTTTAGCTTCAAAATAGCTCATCACATGTGCATTTGAACTATTCAGTTCTTCAGATTGCAAGACCTGGATGATTGTCTTGAAATGATATCAAAAGTTAACTAGCATTTTGATATGATTTGAATAAGACAAAATAAGGTCAATAAATAGCATATATAAATCTTAGAAGAAACAGAGTTTTAGTTAATTTTTTATTTTTATTTATAGTATTAACCAATGTATCCAAAACACCCCCCCCTCTTTTCCAGCATCTTGAGATATAGATGCTGCAGTTGAGGAATGAGAAAAGCAAGTTTTCTGACTCCTTCTTTTAGGCCAATGATGTATCCCTAAATACAAGAAAAATAGTACAAGATAATTATTTTTATTTTAGAACGAAACATTATTTAATTAAAATTAGTCTTATGAAAATTTCTAAAACTTACAAAAGTTTTCAAAACATTAAGACAATAACGCCAAACAAGAAAACAAATTATATTTATTTTGTGTTGTGTTTCTGTATAGATACAAAGAAACTTCATGACATCAAAATAATGACATCCTGGAAGGTAATGAACTCACAGAATAAAGTATAAGCTAAAATGCACAGTAGAAATACTGAGAAATATGAATTAATCCCTCTCAATGCTCATATTTACTTGCATATTAAACCTGCCATCTCAGAAAAATCTGTGAACACTAGGATATGAAGTCTCAGGGGACACAGCCAGCAGAACAATGCTGTTGCCACATGTCATTGCCCCAGTCCCCTGTGGCCTCATAAAGGAGTGAGTGCTAAAACACAGACCCTGACTTGGTGAAACATGAAAGCTGTTGACCTTGGGGATCTCCACAGGTCCACAGCACACGCTGTGCAACCACTGCTAAGAAGAGTTGTACTTTAAAGACTCCTGACTTGCTACTGACACACTCAGCCATGAACTTTCCTTCTTCTATTTTAATCTTTGTCTACCATATGAGAATCCCTAATGAGAGTGACAGAAAACGAATAGAAAAAGAGAAATTGGCAAAGGATAAAAGCTGGCAGTTGACTAAAGAAGAGACAACAAATGTCCTCAAATGTATAGCCACAAAGAAATAGAAATTAAAATAACCTTTGTTCAGAAAATTGGGGGGGGGTGATAAGAGAAAAGTGCTGAAAATAACACACTTGATTAAAGATGTGGGGAAATCTGCACATTCTCGAACCTAAGCAGATAATAATTGGTACAATTTACCATCTCCACAATCTAATTTTCCAATTGTACCTTATACTTAGAAAACTTAGAAATTTCTTGAATTTTTTTCTTAACAAAGAAAAAAGATGAATGTTTATAGATATATGATGTATCTACATATAGATACATACATACACACATGTAGAATACATACACACACATATATATATATATATGTACATAGATATAGATATCATAGTGTTTATAATAGTAAATTTTTTTTGGAATAACCAAAATATACATCAGGAGGATTTGGCTTTAAAGTTCTTGGGCATTCACAAGATGAAATATTATGATTCACTAAAAAGAATGGTATGATTCTTTATCATTTTTGGAAACGGAGACCAAGGTACTTGATAATTAAAGTAATTAAAAATAAATGATATCTGCAAAAGTGCATAAGTAGTGTGACTTATTCAATAGAGTTACATGCATGGGTAAATGCATAGACAACAGATACACACCAACAGGTTAAAGAATGAACCTTGGGGCTGGTGTTGTAGCTCAGTGGTGGAGCACTTACCTTGCACATGTGAGGCCCTGGGCTTCAATTCTCAGCACCACATAAAAATACAGATATTGTGTCCATCTGCAACTAAAAAAAAATTTTAAAAGAATGAATTGCTTGTCATGAAATTACTGATTATTTTCAATTTAGCTTAATTTAAGGTGGTGTTTTTCAATGACATGTGTGTGGTGGGGGCCAGAATTTTCCCCCCTCGGGGAATATTGGGCAATGTTGGGGACACTGATCATTTTCACAGCTGGGAGAAGAATACTGCTGGCATCAAGTAGCTAGAAGCCAGGGGTGCTGCTGAATATCATAAAATTGTTCTTCCCAACATGTCACAGTGGCGTGGTTTTACAAATTTCTCAATTTTACAAATATTTATTGGGCCACTATCATACGCAAGGCATTGGTAATGCAGAAGTAAATCAAAGGGATATGGATGTCATAATAAGACTGATATTTGTAATACCTGAATATACTGACTCCTTTGTAGATTAGTAAAAATCATGTAGTTACATTAATTCAAGGGAGGAGAGGAATGAATCTTAAAATCTATTCTTTTTGATCTTTTACACCACTCATAAGAATTTTTAAGGTCCTGAAAAATTGCACAAAGATATGTGTGCACTATTGGTAACTAGATTGTTATTGATATATCATGGTGGAAATTTGGCCATGGGCACAGTAGGGGTGTCATAATATGAAGTTTGAGCATTCAATTCATGGACTACTCTGCAGCTTTTAAAATTCACATTTAAAAAAATACTAATATGAGAAATGCTCATTGTATAAAGCTAAATGAAAAAACAGACCACAAATCTCTATGTACTGCATGATCCTCATTTTTAAAAACACATAGGAGAAAAAAGCCAGCAGGAAATATGTCAAAATGAGTTATGTGACTCTTTGGTGGTGTATCATGAGCAATTTTGAATATATTTTCTTTACAGTCTAGGCACTTTCTAAATCATTGAAAATGAACATACATTATTTTTATAATTAGGAAAAAAGACATACCATATTGATTTCTACATGGAATGCTGTGTATTAGCATAAAAGAAAAAGGAAGTGTGATTTTTTTTTTGTCCTTGAGAAGCTTATATATAAAGCTGGAAGGATGAGTCATACATAACACGGGAATTTATGATTAATAATAACTATGACTGTGAAAAAAAAAAGGCCTGAAACAAACTTATCTAAATATCTGCTAGTCTGGCACTATGGTAGATACTTTCACTAATGTTATCACATTTCGGGATGACAGCTGTCCTGGGAGGTCAGTATCATTAGCGGTTAAGAATCTTGCCTCATGGCCACCCACAGAATTTAGTAGTGGGAGGATTTCACACCAGATCTGAATCATTTTGGTAAAAAATCATCATTTGCACTCTGTGTGCTCTTCCTTGCTGGAGGTACTGGAAAAGATTATCATAATTATGAACCTGAGCCCTTCGGTGGGCGCCATGCAAACGGACACATTTGTTTCCAGAGTCACAGAAATAGTCCCCAACATGTAAAGTTGGAAAGGAATAGCACAGTGAAAGTCAGACAGAATTTTTGTGTTCAAGGCGTTCCTGCCTTAGATGACATCACATGAATCTCTGCACAGTAATGAATTGCTTCTGCACAGGGGCGTTCTCCAGCATCAAAGGAGAAGCTGTGGTGGGTGATGAATGACTGCTGGCTGGGTTCCTTCTCGAACCATCTCCCTTATCTACAAGTAATATAACTGGGCATAAAGTCAGAAAATGGATGTTTTAATCAATCCCACTTTCATTTTGACAGATCTTTGCTGAAAAGAAGTGGGCAGTCCTGTGTCCTTTCTGCTGTTTTGTTTATATTACAAGATCTTGCTCTCCATTTTCTTTGACATAGTGGAAGGATTTATCCAAAATAATGGTTCTCATTTAGATAGGGAAGTTCGATCCATCACTGTGCCATGACAGCACCATCAAACCTAATTCCCCCTCTCTATTAAACAAATAAAACATCACTCTTGTGTCCGATACTGAAAAATGTCTGCCAGTAGCTCAAGATTTATTAGTTTGTTCAAGCCCCTCCATTACAGAAAATATAGAATTCCTTCTGTTGTTTAACTGAGAACTTTGGTCATGCAAAAGGGTTTGAGAGTGGAAAAGTGGGAAAAAAAATGTGGATGAGTTTTATTTATGAAAAAAGACATGAAAATATTTTATTCCACTTTAACTTTTTTCACATTAAAATGCAAGTTCATGATCTCTTTATTTCAAGGTCTATCTTCCTTTATTCTCCCCTAATGTTATATTAAATAATGTGGAAAATAGGGTATCTTTTATGTCAGAAAAACTGGAATCTCTTTTGTAATTTTTCCAATATATCAGATGTCTTGAAATACAGCATTGAATTGATGTTCTTAGTTTACATTTTTTTTTAGAGTGAGAGAGGAGAGAGAGAGAGAGAGAGGAGAGAGAGAATTTTTTTTTTTTTAATATTTATTTCTTTTTAGTTCTCGGCGGACACAACATCTTTGTTGGTATGTGGTGCTGAGGATCAAACCCGGGCCGCACGCACACCAGGCGAGCATGCTACTGCTTGAGCCACATCCCCAGCCCCCTTAGTTTACATTATTATTAACAGTAATCATCAGGTGTGTACCTTTAACTATTGAAAGTTAATTATTGAAAGTTAAGTAGGATTTCCCTCAATTTCTAAATAAAGACACTGAGGCACAAGGAGTTCAAATAAATTATTTAAGTTCACAGAGTTGTAATGAGTTGATTGCGAATCCAACTTAGTGCCTCTAAATATAATTTCCATGCTCTTCCATACACAATACTCGGTTTTACTTCAAAAGCAATTGTTGAAGCAGATGCAAATATGCCAGGGGCCATTGAAGGAATGCAAATTAAAATCACAGTGAGATAACACCTTGCACCAATTAGGATGGTATTATAAAACAAACAAATTCTGGATAAGCAGAAAACAGCAAGCGTTGGTAAAGATGTGGAATAGTTGGAATTCTTGTGCCTTAGTCTAGAAATGCAAAGTCGTGCAGCTACAGTGGAAAACAGTGTGACAATTCTGTAGAAAGCCAAGATATGGAATTGACACCCAATCCAGAAATTTCACTTCTGGTTATGTATTTGAAAGAATTAAAAGCAGGCACTTGATATATGTAAACACATATTCATAGCAATGTTAGTCACAATAGCCAAAAGATGGCAACAACCCAAATGTTCCTTAACAGATGAATGAATGAACACAATATACCACATACATTTAATGGAGTATCATTCAGCCTAAAAATTAATGAAATTATGGTGCATATAACAACATGGAGACCCTGGAAACACATGTCAGACACAAAAAGATACAATTATAGGAGTCCACTTCAATAATAAAATAGACAAATTCACAGACACAAAGCAGAAGCTGGAGGAGATAGGAGAATAGAGTATTATTTTTTAACAGGTACAAAATTTCTCTTTGGGGATGATGAAAATTTCTGGGAATGAATAGTGGTCATGGTTGCATGACATTGTGACTTCATATACTGAATTATGTATCTAAAATGGCTAGAATGACAAATTTCATGCTATGTTTATTTTGCCACAATAAAATTGGGCTGTACAAAGTAATTTCTCTGACATATATTCAAAGTTGAGCTTCTATATTCACATGAAAATAACTTGTATTCAAAACATTAAACCAAATTATGAGATACTACAGACTCTACGGAATGAGGGAAAAAAAGTATCTGGACAGAAAAAGTCAAGATAAAGTCATTAATATAAATTAAGATCTATTTACGCATGCTTCTCAAATTGGAAAGCTTGTAGAATTCAATCCAGTGGTAATTAGATTAGTTAAAGGAAGTTAAGTCTAACTTCTTTGAGGGTACAGGCGAAAGTCTATGCAAATCAGATGAAGGAACTGAGTGAGCACAGATTTAAAGTCCCTGATTATATAGTGAATATGAAGGAGAACTAAGCATAGCAATTAGATGTTCAGCTTTCCACTTTATGTACATGGCCTTTGGGTTTATTCTTAGATGTTCTAGAACAACTAGCTTCGGGGTATGGCCCCAAGGTGTCTGAGACCAAAGAACAAGAGGCAGACAAAACTAGGACTCACTCTTTAGGGGGCCTTACTGATGGAAGTGTGGTCCTGGGCAGCAGGAAGACCAACTGGATCCTTGCAATTTGGATCAAAAAGAGGGTTATACATAAATGAGTTAGGACAAAAGTGTTTTTAGTCTACCTGGGGTGCGGCTGGTTTATCCTAATATCAAAGAATTAGGCACATTCTTAGTGCCAGGTCCTTTTGTAAAGTTCCACGTATATCACTCTGCTAGTTTTGTCTGTTTATAGTTTCCTAGGAAATTCTGCAGGAAAAAAAAATCAACTCTGAGGTAATCATGGCAGTTTTAATTCAAGATGGCTGGAATCATGTCAGGCTGAATCCATCCATACACTAGGCACTGACCTTAAGTAATCATATCACTATCATGAACTTTCAGCAACTCTTTCCCTGAAATGGTTAATGTGTTTTCTTGAAAAATAAGTATTTTTGCAAACACAGAAAGTTTGAAATTAAATAAAGAGATGATGAATATACTAACTCAAGAAAATTTACACATTACATTATAGGTCTGAAATAAACTTTTACGTTTTGGGGACATTTTAATATATTTGGCATTTTAAGGCATTTAGTGTGTTTAATGGAATCTGATGAATTAAAGGATAAGAGCATGAATTAAAATGCACAATGGATTCTGGAATTGTACTTTCCAGTGAAAAATATATCTAAAATCCTGACTAAGATTATAAAAACACAGAAAGTAAAAATGTGCCTTATTTATAAGTTTACAATAACTACAAGGCTGATTTAAATGTATAACTAGGTGTGTCTTGGTGGTGTGAAGTGTAAGTTGTCAGGAAGTTTTTAAAATTTTTTTAAAAAAACTATTCAGTTTTTAACAAATATTTTAACAAATATATTAAGAATAGTCTAAAATATTTTAGAAACCATAATTTACTAAATTTGTAAATGAGTTTAATTATTTACATTAATTTAGTGTATTCAACTTGAGTTAATTGAACATTCACCAAACAAAAAGAGAAAATAATTACTTTTTGTTTATTAGTTGTTATAAATAGGACAAGATTTGTTAGTCAAATTAAAAGCTTAAAAAAAACAAGTTTCCTTTATCATTACAACTTTCAAAGATATGTTAATTTTAAGGCTATGTAATTGAACATAGTCCTTTCAATCTCCTTCAAGACATTTAAAAGCCCACACTGATGGCCCTGTCATGATAAGCTACACTAAAGCAAAGATTCTCAGCTTCGGTGGACATACCTTTGATGTGGGATCTAGTAAATCATTAATAATAAAACTACTAAAGTGTGCAAATCATTAGCATTTAAGAATAGACCAGTTCCAAGGTTATTCCTATAATAATATCAACCTTCTTCCTTGTCTACTATATGCATTCTTCAGTGGGAGTTATTTATGAATTACAGTGCACTGGAGTATGTGATAATCATCCTGTAAGATCTGATGACTAGGAGCATCCCCCAGGAAAGCTGAATGACTAGGAGAGAGAGACAATTAAGTAATAGTAACATAAAGGGTACATCTTATCTTTGGTACCTTTTAAGAATGCCAATTCTTGCTAGTTGCATTGGAATAAATATTCCGTTTTTTCTGTCTCTGCTCATAGAGGTTTTAGGGTGTAGGACCTGATATATTAAACTTAAGGTCTGAAACATTTTGATTAGAAATCTTTATTATTCTGTAGTGTATCACTGAATAAAATTCTACTAATGAATAAAAGCTGTTCCTCTAATTTTCCTCTGAATGTTATATAATCTCTAAGCAAAAGCATGCTGGTGTGTGCGCACTCACACACACACACACACACACACACACACACACACACCCCTGTGCAGTATCTACCAATTTCTCTTGTTATAAATAATTTCAATTTCTTGGTGGATCCAAGATGGCAGGCCAAAGGGAGGAAACATTCTATGTCGCTCCATGACCCGGGTCTCAACTAGTGGGAGTTCTGCTTTGCTGAAAGTGATAAAAGACCCCTCCACAGCTGATCCCACACAGGAATCATGGCCACCATGCCACGCGGGGCTTCAGCATTAGAACAGGACTCCTGACTCCGACTACTCGCCCACGCAGGTCTCTGGTGCCTTAGCGGACCACTGGCATCAGTACCTGTGCAGAATTGCCAGACGCTGCTCCCAAGCGGGACACTCAGCCGCTTCCCACATTCAGGAACTCAGGCTGCCACCCCCATGTGGACTCTATCTACCAACGTGGGGTTGCCCCAGTTGCCTCCATCTTGGGACTCAGCAGCTACTGCCATGTTCCCTCCTTGCAGTAGCATGTCTGCACCTGGGGACATCATGGGCTCTGAGGAAAGCAGACAGCTGCAACACTGCACAACACAGAGCTCATCTCTGAACACATCGCACAAAGCCATTGCAGGCTCCCCGGACCCGACCAGATACCCCATTGCTGAAAGCAGCTGCCTCCATCTTGGGTCACCTCCATCACCATCTGTAGTCAGGGCAACTACCAGTTTGGAACACTGGATAGCCAGGTACCTCTAGTTTTCGAATTCCCCCCTATCCTTAGTGGCTGCTAATTTGGCAGAGTGACTGCTCAATTCAAAACAGCCCTCCAGGACAGGTGCACAGCCACCAGAGTGCAACACACAAGACGCCCAGAGAGAAAGGTTCCTGATTAGGAAGTAGAAAGGGAGAAGGTGAGGGAGATGCACTCTAGAGACAAACTTAGAGACCAGGAACTGTGAGGTCTGCAGGCGAAATGAGGAAATAAAACCTGCTATCCACATCACAGGAGCAGACCCCAGAGGAGATCCTTGAGGTGCAGTCTCCCAACAGGACAGGCAGGTGCCATATCCCACATTCAGGTACCCTCCACCCAAGACCAACCCTCATACACTGGTAACCCCCACCACCCTGATGGTGGAAATACCAGCTAAGAACAGACAACCCCACTTATGAGAAGGGAAACAGGAAAGATGCTGTTCTCCAACCAAAACAATCCTTGTTTCTTTCTTGGAGATTTTTTTTCTTTCTTCTCCCTCTTTATTCTCCTGCCCTCACATCCCCCAACATACGTGAAACTAAGTACTTTGCATGAATTAGAATTTTGAGGACAGGGATGTCTGAAGAGTATATGACAGTTGTGTTGTATATATTTTTTTTCTTTTTTCCCCACCAATTTCTATTATTTTAATATTTTTTAAATTTTTCTTAATATATATGTATGTTTGTTTTATGTACTCTACTATCTTCCCACTTACTTGTCTACCACAATTTACTTCCTTTCTCTTCTCCTGCTACTAATCTTCCTCTTTAGATTTCTCTTTCACATTTCCTAAGATATAGTAACTCTATATTCTCATCTTCTACCTCCTAAGCATATCATCCTACTCCACCCCCGGTTCTTTGTCCAGAATCAGAAACTGTAAACTCCTTTACAAATCTACTGAGTATATTGTAGATAATAATTGAATTCACTATTTCTGTACTTTGTGACCAAACTGAAAATGTCTTAATAGCAAACATTTGTTTTTAGGGTGTATAGTGTTTATATTGGGATCCTTCAC
The DNA here is from genome assembly GCF_964194105.1 of Spermophilus citellus. NCBI lineage: Eukaryota > Metazoa > Chordata > Mammalia > Rodentia > Sciuridae > Spermophilus > Spermophilus citellus. The sequence goes on along the minus strand of NC_138189.1, from coordinate 137,523,992 downwards.
CTCAAAGGAGAGTTATTTGATCACTACAGGAGCACTATAAGCCTATAGGGTAAAAATGGTAAAGCCCCAGATCCACAGTGCTAGAAGGGAAGACACAATATGAACAGACAAGGGAAGAAAGTGCCCCAAACAAATGAAGACACCACATCATTAGAATCATTGGCAGTCACAGCAGGAAGAATGACAGGGAAGGAATTTAGGATGTACATTTGTTCTGCGAATTAAAGGATGATATAAGAGAGCAAAAACAGGCAGCAAAAGATCATTTTGACAAAGAGCTACATAAACAAATATAGGAAGCAAAAGATTACTTCAATAGGGAGATAGATTCTTAAACAAACAAACACACAGAAATCCTTGAAATGAGGAAACAATAAACCAAATTAAAAGTTCAATTGAAAGCATCACCAACAGATTAGATCAGTTGGAAGACAGAACCTCAGAAAATACATACAAAATATATAATCTTGAAAATAATGTAGACCACACAGTGAAATGGTAAGAAACCATGAGCAGACCATTCAAGAAATATGGGATAGCATAAAAAGATCAAATTAAAATGTTATTGGGATAGAGGAAGGCATAGAGTTCCAAACCAAAAGAATGAGCAATCTATTCAATTAAATAATATCAGAAATCTTTTTGAACATGAAGAATGAATTGTAAAACCAAATTCAAGAGGTTCAAGAGGTGTAGAGGATGCCAAATGTACAAAATCATAACAGATCCAGATCAAGGCACATTATAATGAAAATACCTATCATATAGAATAAGGAGAGAATATTAAAAGCCATACCAGAAAGGTATTAGATTACATATAGGAGAAAACCATTTACATTATGGGCAGATTTTTCAACCCAGACCCTGAAAACTAGAAGATCCAAGAACAACATATATAAAGCTCTGAAAGAAAATGGATGCCAACCAAGAATCTTATATCCAGCAAAATTAAGCTTTAGATTTGATGACGAAAAACTTTCCATGATAAACAAAAGTTAATAGAATTTACAACTTGAAAGCCTGCACTACAGAACATTCTCAGCAAAATATTCCATGAAGAGGAATTGAAAAACATTAAAAAATGAAAATCAGCAAAGGGAGGTATTACACTAAAGAAAAAACTAATAAAAGGAGAAACCAAGTCAAGTTAAATACCAAACATAAATAAAAATGGTTTTGGATACAAATCATGTCTCAATAATAACCCTGAGGGCTGGCATTGTAGCTCAGGGATAGAGCGCTCACCTAGCATGTAGGAGGCCCTGGGTTTGATCCTCAGCACCACATAAAAATAAATCAATAAAATAAAGGAATTGTGTCCAGTTACAATTAAAAAATAAATATTAAGAAAAATTTTTTTTAAAAAATAATAATAATAATAACCCTGAATGCTAATGGTGTAAACTCACCAATCAAAAGACATAGATGGGCAGTTTGGATTAAAAAAAAAAAGAACCCAACAATATGCTGTCTCAAAGAGAGTCATCTCATAGGAAAAGATATCCACAGACTGAAGGTGAAAGAGTTGGGGAAAATCATACCATTCACATGGACTATGGGAGCAAACAGGGGTTTCCATCCTCATATGAAATAAAGTAGGCTTCAAGCCAAAGTTAATCAAAAGGGACAAAGAAGGATTTTTCATACTTCTCAAGGGAAGGCATAAAAATAATAAATTCATATGCCCCAAGCAATGGAGCATCTATGTTCATCAACCAAACTCTTCTCAAGTTCATGAGTCAAATAGTCCACAACACAATAATTCTGGAAGACTTCAACACACCTTTTTCACCACTGGATAGATCTTCCAAAACAAAAGCTGAACAAAGAAACTACAGAATTCAGTAATACAATCAATAACTTAGACTTAACTGACATATATAGAATATTTCATTCATCAAAAAGTGAATACACTTTCTTCTCAGAAGCACATGGATCCTTCTCTAAAATAGACCATATATTATGCCACAAAGCAACTCTTAGCAAATACAACAAAGTAGAGAGACTACCCTGCCTTCTATCAGATCATAATGGAATGAAATTAGAATTCAATGATAAAATTAAAAAATAGAATCTACTACAACACCTGGAGACTAAGTAATATGCTGCTGAGTGAACAATGCGTTGCAAAAGACATCACAGACAAGATTGGAAAATTCTTATAGGTAAGTGAGAACATTAAAACAACATTTCAAAATCTCTGGGACACTATGAAGGCAGAACTAAGAAGAAAGTTCATTGTATGGAGTTCATGCCTTAAAAGAAGAAAGGGTCACCAAATATATGACTTAACATTACATCTCAAAGCCTAGAAGAAGAAGAATAAATCAACACCAAAAGAAGTAGGAGACAGGAAATAATTAAAATCAGGGCTAAAATCAATGAAAAAAAGAAACAATTGAAAAAAATGACAAAATAAAAAGTTGATTCTTTGAAAAAATAAATAAAATTGACAAATCCTTAGCCATGCTAACAAAGAGGAGAGAGAAAGCATTCCCTCTAAAAACTGGAACAAGACAGATGCCCTCTTTCACTACATTTATTTAAGATAGTTCTTGAAACACTGGCCAGAGGTATTAGATGAAAAAAATTAAAGGGCTACAGATAGGAAAAGAAGAACTCAAGTTAGCACTATTTGCCAATGATATGATTCTATACCTAGAAGACTCATAAAGTTACACCCACCAGAAAACATCTAGAAGTAGTAAATGAATTTAGCAAAATAACAGGATACAAAATCAACACCCATAAATCAAAGGCATTTCTGTGTATCAGTAACAAATCTTCTGAAAGGGAAACGAGGAAAGCTACCCCATTTACAATAGCCTTAAAAAAAAAAAAAACTTTGGGAATCAACCTAACAAAAGAGATAGAAGACCTCTGCATTGACTACAGAATGCTAAAGAAAAAAATTAAAGAATAACTTAGAATATGTAACGATCTCCCTTGTTCTTGGATAGGCAGAATTAATATTGTCAAAATGACCATACTACCAATAGCACTATACAGATTTAATGCAATTCCAATCAAAATCCCAAATGACATTCCTCATAGAAATAGAAAAAGCAGTCATGAAATTCATCTAGAAAAACAAGAGACCCAGAATAGCTAAAGCAATCCTTAGCAGGAAGAGTGAAGTAGGTGGCATCACTAAACCAGACCTTAAACTATACTACAGAGCAACAGTAACAAAAACAGCATGGTATTGGCACCAAAATAGACTTATAGTCCAATGGTACAGAATAGAGGACACAGAGACTAACCCACACAATTACAGTTATCTTATATTAGACAAAGGCACCAAAAGCATACATTGGAGAAAAGACAACCTCTTCAACAAATGGTGCTGGGAAAACTGCATATCCATATGAAGTTAAATCCCCATCTCTCACCTTGCACAAAACTCAACTCAAAGTGGATCAAGGACGTAGGAATTAAACCAGAGACACTGTGCCTATTAGAGGAAAAAGTAGGCCCAATTCTCCATCATGTCGAATTAGGCCCCAACTTTTTTAATAGGATTCCTATAGCATAAGAATTAAAATTAAGAATCAATAAATGGGATGGATTCAAACTAAAAAGCTTCTTCTCGCAAAAGAAACAATCTGTGAGGTGAATAAAGAGACAAATTTTTACCACATGCACTTCAGATAGAGCACTAATCTCTAGGGCATATAAAGAACTCAAAAAGCTAAACACCAAAAAAAACAAATAGCCCAATCAATAAATGGGCCAAGGAACTGAATAGACACTTCTCAGAAGATGATATACAATCAATCAACAAACATATGAAAAAATGTTCAGCTTCTCTAGCAATTAGAGAAATGCAAATCAAAACTACTCTATGATTTCATCTCACTCCAGTCAGAATGGCAGCTATTAAGAATACAAACAACAATAAGTGTTGGTGAGGATGTGGGGGAAAAGACACACTCATACACTGCTGGTAGGACTGCAAATTGGTGCGGCCAATTTGGAAAGCAGTATAGAGATTCCTTGGAAATCTGGGAATAGAACCACATTTGACCCAGCTATCCCACTCCTTGGTTTATCTATATGCAAAGTACTTAAAAGCAGCATGCTACAGGGACATAGCTACATCAATGTTTATAGCAGCACAATTCACAATAGCTAAACTGTGGGACCAACCTAGATGCTCTTCAGTAGATGAATGGCTAAAGAAAATGTGGTATATATACACAATGGAATATCACTCAGCAATAAAAGAGAATAAAATCATGGCATTTTCAGGTAAATGGATGGAGTTGGGAAGATAATACTAAGTGAAGTTAGCCAATCCCCAAAAAACTAATGTCAAATGTTTTCTCTGATATAAAGAAACTGATTCATAGAGGAGTTGGAAGGGGGAGCATGGGAGGATTAGATGAACTCTAAATAGGGCAGAGGGGTGGGAGGGGAAGGGAAGGTGCATGTGGGTAAAAAAAGATGGTGGAATGAGATGGATATCATTACTCTAAGTACATGTATGAAGACATCAATGATGTGAATATACTTTATATACAACCAACGTTATGAAAAATTGTGCTGTATATGTGTAATATGAATTGTAATGTATTCTGCTGTCATATAAGACAAATTAGAATAAAAATTAAATAAGTAACAATTAAAAATAATTTCAATTTCTTGTACAGTTTAAAAGTTACAAAGGTCACAGTAATCATAAAATATGTGAGAATTTGGGAGTTCATTATCTTTTTTTGCCTCAATTTATAGATCAGTAAAAAGAAATTTTAATAGATTCATTACTTGTCTAAAATGAACAACTGAAAATTGGCAGAGGCATAAAATCTATTAGTACAAATTCATTACTTGTCTAAAATGAACAACTGAAAATTGGCAGAGGCATAAAATCTATTAGTACAAATTCATAGATCAGGTGCATTTTCATTATTATCTCATGGAATTAAAGATCTCTTTGAGAAATATACAATGTATACCTATGGAACTCTGTATCATACCAATTATAATTGTTTATATGCTGCATTCTCCTTATTTGGCACATGGTAATTATAGGACAGTATTTCATGATTGGAAGGGTAATCAAAAAATGCATGGTTGCCTGTAACATTCAAAACAAATCAGTAAAATCACAACCATGTTAACTGAATAAAAAGAAAAGACAAATGATGATCTCAATGAATGCTGAAAAGTATTTTATAAAATTCAACTATGATTTTAAAAACTCTTAATAATGTAGGAATAGAAAATATCTTGATTTTTCAAAGAATATCTACAAAAAACACACAGCTAGAATGTTGCCTGATGACATTTTGTCTAGCTTTACCCTCATTTTAGAAAGAAGGCAAAGAGACTCAGTTCTTTTCAAAATTTCATGGCTTATTTTAGCCAATATAGTAAGATAATGAAACACAGATTGACCATGTCAAAATGGTGGTGAGAATGTGGAACAATGGAACTATCATATAACAGTGGTGGGAGAAATGATACTTACACCACTTTAGGAAGCAAATTGGAGGCTTTTCTAAATTAATATGCCTTTAGATATGCCTCTGTTCCACAATCTACCAATTCCACTTCTAAGCAGAGAAATGAAAATTGTAAGTTCACAAAAATACTTATATACGAATTTACCTCGTGTTTTTATGTATAACATCCAAAATATGGAAACAATTCATTTTAACACAGGAATAGATAACCAAAAACACATTTAGACTCTTAGCATGTATTAATATTGAGCTGTAAAAGGCAAAAATATGGTAGGATAATATAAATCCAGTGGATGCCTCAGTTGGAAAGGCTGTTACTTGCTAGCAGAGCGTCAGGGAACTTTCATAGGTGATCGGCAATATTCTATGTTTGGATTTGACGAATGGTTTCCTGGATATGTATTTGGCAAAATTCAATGATCTGTACATTTAAGATCTGTGAATTTCCTATATGAAATATATATACTAATGAAATAAATATATATGAGTGTGGGAAAGGTGAGAGTGTAACTAGTCAATGGTTTGAGGGGTTTATGTCTAAATAAAAGCATGGAGTGGGCAGTAATGTGAGAAGAAATAGAGGTGACATATTTGCGGTTTGGTTATTGCTGGTGCAATTCTCTTAACATTTATTGCAGATGTCGTTGTAATAGTGGGTATTTATTTTTTATGCTTGATAAAAAGTACCCAGGAGATACAAGAGGAAGGAGAATTGGTGACTGTGGTCCTTCTTTCTGCAGCTCATGAATATGAGACCTAGTGCCCTAGCACTGTGCTGGCCTGATGTGGAGTTTCAGCAGAGGTCACATGGGTGGGTCTGAGTCTTGGTGAGGAAACTGAGGCACAATCAGGATTTGGCTGAGGTCAGAGTCTTGGGGCGTGGCTTCCCCACCCTCCTTTCTCCCCTTGCCTTCGCACCATTCCCCAGGACCCCTTTTATGATCTGAATGGCATCTCCCTTCCTAATATAGTGTAATCAAGCACACCAAGTGAACCTCTTTAGATGTGAAAGAGTGAATAAATGATCTAAGAAATCCTTTCTCTTTTTGACAACATCTGGCTTTCAAGACTATTCTCTTGCTAGAAAGTCTGAGAAAATCCAGCTTTAAATCTCAAAACCGACTACTGTTGGCCTCTTTGCTTTAAGTAGTATTCTTGTTCTTCCCCTGAGAAACAAGCCTTGAACTTAGCTCTGAAAATTTAAGGCTGCCAGTGAGCATGATTTAACAGGGAAATAAAAATGCATCAGTTTAATATTTACAAAAATCCCTCCCATCACATCTTACTTTTCACTTCTGTGGGTATTTTACTTGAGGCAGCAATTTTTACTGCCGGATTTCATGGCTTGTTTCAAGAGTAGTTACATTTTGATGCAGGACCTAAGCAACTCCACCTCCCTGAGTTTCCATTTCCTTGGGTTTTATGAAGGTAAAAGTATAGTACAAACTTGGGAAGCCTACTTAACCTTTCTGAGCTTCCATTTCCTCATCTGTGAAATCCAGGCCATTGGAAATCTCTTGCCAATCCAATATGTTGTTTCTCTGGAAATTTTAAATACTCTCAAGATTCAAATTTTGACAGGGGAATAATTTAACACTGTACAATTGAGAAGGGAAGTATTTGGAGACAGTATTCAAAGCAGCTGAAACAAAATCATTATACTGATGCTAAGGCCGGTTCTGCTAGAGACTGAAATAATGCCTCTATAAAAACAAAGAATTCTGGAGAATGTTATCATTCTATGGAAGCAAGTCAGGGACACCTCCCTTATTTACATCTAAAGCAGCTAAGTGATTCAAAGTGAAATGGGAGATCATTTTAGAGTACAGAAGACCAACAGAGAGCATATAAAATAGCATGAAAGTAGCAAAAGCAAAATTTATTCATCAATAATCACTTCAATTTATTGCAGTTCAGTACTTCAGATACTGTACCTTTATTTCTCTGATAATCCCACAAATACTCTGCAAGTTAAATATGCCAACTTCCAAGAGTATGAATGAAGGGGATTGTCCTAAAAGCATATATACATTAGGGATTGTGGTGGTTGGAGGACTTGGGTACCTTGCAGCTTCTGAATAAGCATTCGCAAATAGATGATCCAGCCAGGGGTTCTTAGGGACAGCAAAACTGAATACACTCCTTCTTTGCACTTCCAGCTGTCTGTAGCCATTCCTGTAGGGGCATACATTGTTCCATATGGTTTTTAAATGCTACTAGTTACAATATTTCTGAAAAAAAAACATTGGGGAAAAAATGGAAAGCCCTTGCTGATAATTTCTCAGTTAATCATGAGTTAAAATCAAAATGTTATTCCTGGGTTGCCCAGTTCCTGAGTGCCACACAAGACCATGGCAGAAACTGTAGGAATGAAGTGGACATATACCACACCCATTCTTTATCACTCTGATGCCACGATTGACAAGAATTCTTTGCTAAAAATTGAAAACAATCTAAGACAGTGAAGCAGAATAGGAAGTGGATAAATAGGACAGGTGAAATCCAGGACTGACTCTGGCAAGAGAAGGAGCATCATGCCTGTACTGCCCCAGGTGCCCAGGACATCATGCACCCACAGCCCAGCTTAGTAGAAATAGCAATTGCTTGCTTTTTCTTACTAAATTCCTTTGGCTTCTATTTAAACTACCAAAAGCTAGATCCATTGAATGCATTCAGCGGCTTCTTAAAAAGTGTAGGGGAGATACCAGTCTCTGATTTTATAGTTAAGAAAGAATCTTGTCACAGCCATTGTTTTTGAACATTTTTATCCTGACTCCCATTCAGAAGTATATTTTCTTTCAGTTACCAGGTACACACACACACACACACACACACACACACACACACGTGTGTGTGAGAAAAGTGTCACAAAGCAATTCTCACTCCCTTTCAGTGGGTAACGCATTTTGATATTTTTCAATTCAACTTCATTTTAAAACAATAAGTTGTGCACTAAATTAATGCCATGCTCTTGTAACTGTTGAGCAATGACCCAAAATTTGAAAAAATGCTGATACATAAAATAAATAAAAGAGGGGCTTATGTCTTTTGTTCTCAAGGAAATATGGGAAGAAGGGAGAGAGAGATAACGGAAGGAGAGTTATTTTCTTTCCTATTTTCCCTGTCAAGGGAAGAATGGCTTTAGAAATAAGCAGAAGGGCAGAGGGGTTCCCGCAAGCTTCTGCTCCTCCTGTTAGGGCTCCAGCAGGAGCTGGTGTGGAGGTATGACCTGACTTAACCCCGGGTGTCCTCACTAAAACCCAAAGAGCAGTGTGCTCAGATGGTGGGAGGCTTCAAGGTTAGCTGCTCAGAGCTCTCCCTTGACTCTCAGGCATCATGCACTACAGGCTGTTAAAGCACATGTGGAGAGACTTGATAAGTTCATCAGAAATATTTACTGTACTGTTGTATACCAGGGCAAGGCAGAGGATACTTCAACAGGAACAAATGGAAAAAGCAGTTCTCAGTGGGTATAGCATCTTAAAACTTAGTGGGTTCCGGCAAGCAAGTGAGAGACACTGAGATCCTAAGGTGAAAAGCCAAAGTCAGAAAAAAGGCCTCAAAATCACCAGTCATGCTTCAGCTTTGGAGAACTGGTGACTAAGAAGAGAATTGACATTGTGGAATAATCTTGAAAAGATCAAGAGCAGTAAAAAAATGCTATACCTAGATATAAGTTAGTACCTATTCCACAAAACTACCACAAGAGGACAGTGAACTGGATGCAGTCACAGGGCAACAGATTGGCATAACAAGACAGAATAATATCTTACAAGACTACATATTTAAATTTTGGGCTGGAGAACATTTGTGATATGAGACTACAACCTGTATCTGCCTCCTCACTCCAAGTCCTCCACCCAGCTTTCTGGGTGTCCTAGTCTGTTTGTGCTGCCATAACAAAATAATTTATAAATAAAATAAATTATTTCTCACAGTTTTGGAGGCTGAGAAGTCCAAGGGCAAGTTTCCAAGCAGTTTCAGTATCTAGTGAAGGCCTGGTCTCTGCTTCCAAAATGGTAACTTTCTGCTGCATCCTCTCATGCAGAAAGCAGGAGGGCAGGGGCCCTAGCTAGTTCCCTCCAGTCCTTCTATAAGGCTTTACTCCTCTCCGTGAGGACAGAATCCTCATAAAAGTGATCACCTCTCTAAAAGCCCCACCCCTTTATACTGCTGCAGTTGCATTAAGTTCCACATGAGTTTTGAAGAGAACAGGAACATTCAAACTGCAGCAATGTGGTTATGTAAAGAACTACTGAGATCAGTTATGAAGAAAAAGAAACTTCAGAACCTTTGCACATCTGAGAACAGTGAGAAGGAATTTGCAGTCACACTGTGTATGCCCATGTGAGTCTTTTCATTACTACATGAGCTCCTTGACATAATAATTAAGGTCATTTCATTTACATAAGTATTTCTAGTCTGACAATGTTTTAGCATCATTGAACCTTCTTTCAAATTTGGCATGCCATATGTACACTGCAAAACTGGGTTCTGAAAGAGTTCTCTCCTATTGCTAATGTGAAAAGCTATTTGGTATAGAATTTTCTCAATAACCTATCCTTCTATTACTAACTCAGGAAATGTTGGGACACAGAAACTGTGCCCATGTATGAAATACAGTGATTTATTAAAGCATGTTTCAATAATTCCTGTAAAAGTGTTCACTTCTACAAATCATACTGACAAAAGCATGTTTTCTTCACAATGACTTCATTTCTCCTGTGTAACTATTCTGCGAATGTTTTCTATGGCAAAAAGAAAAAATACATTAAATTAATATACTTTTGATCACACAAACATTGAATGGGACTTTTCAGTAATTATATTCTTCAAACTAATTTTGTTTGAAAAATCAGAGTTGCTGGTTTAAACTAAATATCTATTGCAAATTATATTACTTTGATATTAGTAAGGTATACCTGCAAGTATCTGTTCAAGTGTAACTATATACATAATACTATAAACTTTTTTCATTTAATGACCTTTTCCTGAAATAAGAAATAATGAATTTAAAGTAAACAGATATGGGGACATTTTTTTTTAAAGATTAAGTAATACAGTAAAGTTTTTTATTGCTTTCTTTTTAATAGAAAAATGGTTGCAGTTTAATAGTTATTTCAAATTCTCTCAGCTTCCTTTATGCTTGTAATGAAATTAGAAACATAAGTGAGAAGAGGGAGAGAATAGTTTGGGAACACATTACTAATAGAAATTTCAGCAAAAAAAAATATGAACGAGTGAATAATATCTATTAATTTCCAGAAACTGTGTCCACATTGGGGTGCCCAGTTAGTACCAATAATACAGAAATGATAGAGATAAGATCTTCTCTCAGTTATTAAACTTTAGGATACATCAAAGGTCTTGAAGTTCTCTAAAAGCATGAAATTCTCAAGACAGGAGAATTTCATTGATTCCAATGAGATTATAAGCTCCTCAAACAGGTATTTGTACCTCTAAAAGCGAGGAACTGGGACTGGAAGCCAGCTAATAAAAAGAAAATGTATGATCATTGAGCAATGTGAGTTACCGCCTCACCACTATCCAGAAAGGGAGAATCCTCAACTTACCAGGCTGCAAATGACCTAGTCCCAATGTTAAGACTGTGTTGGTCACTTGGCTTGCCAATCTATCCCCTTTGTGGAGTCTGCACACAAAACAACTTTCTGATTCAGGTGTACCCCCTCTTTTGAAGTTTACTTATAATGGAAAAAATGTGCACTGGTCTTAAAGCTCAGTTACTTCAACCCATGTGAAAATTATATTTCACTTTATAAATAAATAAATAGCTCTTCTGTTAATATATCAGTTTGAGTGTTCCATTAATGGGAGCCTGACAACTGACACTCTCACCAAAGTAATAAATGACCCTTTGAGGCCCAGTGGGAGCTATCCAGACTGATATATTTTACCCAGTGGCTGCAAAGTGCTTTATTTTTTTTAATAGTCATGGCATTTGAGTATAAGTGCTGAGTCTTAGTTTCCAGCCTCTAAAATGAGGATAAAATCCTTACATGCCTAAACCATTTTGCTAGTGCTTTGCTTAGCAAATAGTATTGGCTGCAAACCAACAGTCATCTGCATCCTACTCTGATCCCAGGCCCTCGGCATCTTGGCTAAAATAGCTGCTTCCCACAGTAGACAGTCAATATTCCAGACAATTCTAGGCAATTGTTTTCCAAGCTTCCCTTGAAGTAGGTGCATGGGGATGTCACTCAGTCCTGACCTGCAAAACCTGACAACTAAGTTCTGGGAAATTTCCTCCCTAAGAGAAACACACTTGACAACAAATATAGTCCTTCTCTGTTTTTCGATGCTGTTGTGTGGAAACATGATGCTTTGGGCTCCAACAGTTGTCTTATGACCATAAGCAAAGTTGAAGAGGTAAACTAAAGTATGCTAAGCATGGCAAGGTGTAAAGAGGATTGAATGGAATGAATGTTTGGGTCTCTTTCAAAATCCCTACACTGAAACCCTAATCCCAATGTGATGCTATTTGGAGGGAGGCCTTTGAAAAATAATTAGGAAATGAGGCTGAAGTCCTCATGAATGGGATTGTTACCTTCAAAAGAAGAGGCCACAGAAATACCCAGTTCTCATTCTGCCGTGGGAAGAGATGATGTAGTGGATTAATGCTGAAGTATCACAATCCAACCTGCAACGTGGAATGGGCCCTTAATGGGGCTCAATCAAGCTGGCACCCCAATCTTAGACTTCCAGCCTCCAGAACTGTAAGAAAAAATGTCAGTAGTTTATAAGCCACAAGTCTGTAGTCCTTTGTGACAACCCAAACCAACCATGCCAATAAATGTCATACTGCTAAAGCAAACCTGGAACTCTCATGCTTAAGACCTCCAGACAGAGATGAGATAAGAAACATCCTTCTGCTTACATTTCTAGATGGCTATTCTGTCACTTTGAGGTAAGCACTTCCTACCATTGTAATGGTTTTATTCACAGCTATTAAGAGCATTACCAATATATTGATAAAATTCTTGATAATATCTCAATAAAATGAAAAATATAAATAAAATTACTAATATAAGCAACTGAAAGAGTCTTTAGAAATGCTATGACTTCTGAGTTTTAATAAATACACATTTAATTACTATTGCTCTCATCTGTCAGTTTCATTTAGGGAGAGTAATATAAACCATAGTAAAGTGGATTTTTTTCAAGTTATATATGGTAATTAAAAAAAATATAATAATGATTTTTAAAAATGTCAGTCTAAACAGGTACAGAAATAACAAAAATGGGGTTGTGCCCCTCCACATTCTCACTATCTGGGCACACGGAATGTGGATTGAACATAAAGGAGACACTGCCTATACATGATGCCTTTTCTAAAGGTTTAGAAATCAAACCTGACCAAGAGATTTTTCTTTTGAGGAGGAAGAGATGCAAGATAACAAGAAGGGAACGTGGGAGAGATCAAGAAGCATTCTAGTTTTTGATGCATGTGTTAGGATTCTCCATTGTGTCAGTCAGCTTTTCATCTCTGTGACCAAAACACCTGACAAGAAAAACAGGGGGGGAAAGGTTAATTCTGAATGGAGGTTTTAGAGATCTCAGCTCATGGTTGTGTGACTTCATTGCTCTGAGCTCCAAATGAGGCAGAACATCTTGGTGAAGGGACTGGCAGAGGAAAGATGATCAGTTCATGGCAGCCAGGAATGGGATATGTGTGGAGGGTAGATATAGTCCTTGAAGCCACCTCTCCAGAGACCTACTTCATCTAGCCCTGACCTACCCACCTACAGTTACCGCCCAGTGGTCTATTCAAATCATTTATCCATTAAGTGGATTAATACACTGCTGAAGTATCACAGTCCAATCTATTCACCACTGAACATTGCTGCATTGCCTAACATGAACTTTTTGGAGAATATCCTAGATTCAAAATATAATGCCCCTGATCTGAAAATCATGTCCTGCCTTCTTCTTAAAACCTTGGCAATGACCTAGATTAGGTATCAACTGTGACAGCTACCCAATTATATTATCAAAGTAGTGCACTTCTCTCTCTCTCTCTCTTTCTGTCTCTCTCTCCCGCCCTCCCTCCCTCTTTCTCTCTCTCTCTCTCTCTCTCTCTCTCTCTCACACACACACACACAAAAAAAAAAACCACACATTGTGAACTCACAGTCAAAACAACTAGATAACTGAGAACAAAAATACTTGACAACATGTGTTGTGTAAACAAGAAATATTGAAATAGATTAAAATTTTATAAAAATATTGATAATATTCACTAAGGCTATAAAGGAAGAAATTAGTCTAAAATAAAAATTCAAAATTATTTTTAAAAAGAAGAGAAATGAGAAATTTAAGGAATGAAAACTATAATTGCTATAATAAAGCACCTAATAAATTGGATCATCAATAGCTGAAAAAATGAAATGAGAGTGTTGAAAATCAAATAATGAAATTCTCTCAGAAAGTGCCAGGTAATAATAAATAGAAAGATGAAGGAGAAATTAAAGGGACCGGAGAATACAGGTCGAAGTCAAAATATTCAATCTAATTGAAATTCCAGTGAAAAAAAAGAAAAGAAGAAATAAGTGAAGAAATTATAAAAACAATTTTTTTAATTATAAATGAGAGACTCTGAAAAGGTTCATAGAGAAACAACAGTAATATTAAACAGGAGAGAAAAGGAAAACTCCAAACCTACATACATTAGAGTGACACTGAAGAAAATAAAGATAGATTCTAAATGTTTCAAGAAAAACAAATCAACTACAAAATATAGACATATTTGCATTAAATTACTCAGCAACACTAGAAGTAGGAAGAAAGTGGGATAATAGGAAGATATTTAAATATATTGAATAAAAATAAATTTGTACCTAGAATTTTAGACCCAAATTATCATTTAAATATGAGAACATATTAGCCCTATGAAGAATTTCAACAAGGCCTCTAAGATCCCTTATATACACACCTGCATAATCTTCTAGGCAGTAATGGTGATGAATTTTATGGCTCTGTTGAATTTTTATTAGATGGGGAAGTTGACTTTAAGAAAGTGATATTATTTACTGATATTATCATATGACCTCTGAAAGTCTATGTCTAGAAGTCAGAGGCAGAGAGTCAGAGTTTATCATTGCAGGGACATATTCTCCTTGGCCTTGAAGAAGCAACTTCCAAGTTCCAGAAAGGGTGACATGGTGTAGGGAATCATAGGCAGCTTCTTGGAGCTAAGATTGGCCTTCATCTCCAGCCAGAAAGAAAAAGAGGACTGCAGTTCTACAACCACAAAGAGATGCATTCTACCAACAACCTGAATGAGCTTGGAAGTGGATTTTCCCCTGCAGTTTCCAGAAAATAACTCGGTCCAGCCAACATCTTGCTTTCAGCAATGTGAGATCCTGAGTTGAGGACCAAGGTATCCAAGCAGGACTCTGAACCCAATGTGACTGTGAGATAATAAAGCTGTGTTGCCTTGTGATGCTACAATTATGGTGTATTCCTACCAGAAATAAAAACAATTGTAGAATTCTTGCTATGTTAACTATATTGAAAAAAACTGGGGAATTCAAATAAGAAAAATCCAGGATACACTTTAAGATTAGGACAAATTGAGAACAGAAAATTATACTTTTATTTCATTAACAAGTCTGGAAAGATCCTAAACAATACACCATTAGCTAATTAATTCCATATTTGCATACATTCCATATATGCATATATATGTATATACATATATGTATGTGTATATTTTTTAAAGCATAATTGATTATAGTTATTTGGAGAACATGACACATTACCCCAAAACTTACTGGTATTAAAAAGCAAACTACTTTATTTGGCTTAATATTTTATTAGTCAGGAATTGGGAAAGGCTGACTGAAATTGTTCACTCTGAGTCTCATTTGGTCACAGTTGGATGATGACTGGGACTGCCACCATCTACTTTTACTTAGTAATTAAATTCTGAACTTCAGCTTGGGCACACATTAGGAAACCTTACAGGAGTCTAAAATAATCAGATTTAAGCCTTTAAAGACTCTTGTATTGCTTGGTACTCAAAAATCTGAGTCAAAGCTGAGAAATGACTTTATTGTTCTAGCTGCTCTCTGCCTTTCCCTCAGACACAGTGAGCCCCAGTGCTTAGGTAGGTTGGGAGCCCCCAGAGCAACACAATCCACAATTTAATCTGATATGAAAATTTCACACTCATTTTGTATTACAATCAATTACAATAGTTATATGCTAAGCATTGTGTCCAATCTTAGTTATGAAGATGAATAAGATAATATCTCTACCCTAAAGGAGTTCATAACTTCAGGTCAGAGAGAAAAATGTAAAGAGCTAGCCACAATTACAAATAACTAGTTCCATAATAATGTCATGTGCAAAGCATTATGGGAACTCAGACAAAGTTTACCTAAATGTACCCAGTAAATTGCCCTGCTTCAGGCAAAAGCAGTATATTTCTTCAGTTATACACAGAAATGTAGCTAATCAATAATAAAAGATAATATACTTTAGAGAAAGTATTGTAGTGTATCATAACAATGTGACATTAAAGAAAAGAATTTCTTGCCAAATCAACATATTTGACTACTAGGAAAAGAAAGCTGATTTTGTTCTTTCTTATTTTCTGGTTGTTACTTTTCTTTGTCATGTTACCGTTTTGCTAACTAAAAGATTGTTTTCTAAAATCTTATTTTTCTTTTTTTTTTTTGAGAGGGAATTTTAATATTTATTTTTTAGTTTTTGGCGGACACAACATCTTTGTTGGTATGTGGTGCTGAGGATCGAACCTGGGCTGCACGTATGCCAGGCGAGCGCGCTACCGCTTGAGCCACATCCCCAGCCCATTTTTCTAAGATTATTAAAGGAGGTAAGGAATTTTCTCTTCAAAAGTTCAATGTATTTTTTAAAAATTAAAATTCACTTTGATCATGATTTGTGATTACCTACTATTTTGCATGACACTGATGAAATGTGGTGGAATTGGTCAAGAGAAAAAAACAGATGGTTTCTGGATATCCTGATATGAGAGACTGTGACCTCCAAATAGTATGGTATCAGGTAAAATAAAGCAAATTCCAACAAAATGATAAAGACAGTAAGGGAAAAGTGCTTAGAGTTTTGATCTTTATGTTTATGTCTTCAGTTGTTGCATGAACACTCCACAACACAATATAACTTCAGGTTTAGAATTTTACTATTTTATATTTTTTTAAGAAAGAGTGAGAGAGAGTGAAAGAGAATTTTAATATTTATTTTTTAGTATTTGGCGGACACAACATCTTTGTCTGTATGTGGTGCTGAGGATTGAACCCGGGCCACACGCATGCCAGGCAAGCGCGCTACTGCTTGAGCCACATCCCCAGCCCCACTATTTTATAATTTTATCATCAGAATTTTAGAGGGGGAAGTGACTAGATGAGGAGGCTAAAGGTCAGGAAAGTTTAATCATCTGACTACTGTCATATGAATAAGCCACAATATTCTGACACAGTGTTTCACAATGTTTATTATCTGTACCAGGGACTGCCAAATTCATGGCCTGTTGCTAAATGGGTTCACAGATATATCTTAATGTTATTATTATCTTTGGCTTTTTCAATATTTCAAAATAATCTAGGAGGAAATGCCTACCTAAGTTTTTCATACATGTTTAACATATGTATGTGCATTGTATATACATGCCTTGTGTATGCACAAGCAGGAAATGCAGCAGCTGCAGTGCCCAGAACCCATTCTAATCTGTTTGGCTTTAGACTCTTTCAGTTTATAGCTCTCACTTGCTGGGACAAATTTTTCCTATTTAAAACTTCATATAAATTATCTCATGACTCAGCAAAGGAAAGTTTTTTGCCTCCTAGGATGTTGGGCCAGTCTGCAATCATCATATCTTCTATCATGAGCACTATCTTCTGAATTTATTTCTATTAAAGCACTCTAAGTCCTTATTGAAAATGTCCTTTTACTTCCAAACAAATTCATGGCAGATATTATCTCTTCATCTTGGAATATCTACTGTCCTACAAATAGACTTCAATAAAAGAATATTATTTTGTCAAGTGGAGTAAAGACAGTAAAAATACCATGAACATTCAATATTAATTAGTACTTTTATAGAAAAATACTTTAGCATAAACATGTGGTTTAAATGTGATTTAACATTGTATGCGTATGTGTGTGTGTGTGTGTGTGTGTGTGTGTGTATGTTATATTTTAAAATCCTCCAGGGAAAAAAATTGTAGACCTAAAAATCATATATATATATCAGAATTATATGTAAAAAATGAGAAGTTAGTGCATTTTAAGAAATTTGAGTATTCAATTTTTTAAAAATATGGCTTAATAAAATTGAATCTAGGACAAAGGGAATGAAAATATTCAAAAGAATAAAGCAATAAAATTGGAAAAAATTATAGTTAAGACTAATCAATAGCTGAGAATATAACTATGAAGCTTCAGGAAATTATTACACAGTGAAGCCTAAAAAAAAAGTTTTTTCTAGTCTTTTCAATAGATCCTGGGAATAGAAAATGACAGAAAGAAGGACAGGTGATATAGTTAAAGCCTTGAGTGTTATGGTTCACTGTGGATATTACATAGTTCTGAATATAAATTTAAAAAAACAATATGACCACAGTACACAAGTTAAACTTTTAATGTAACATTTCTACTTCTATTTAGGGTGTAGAAAATCCATGAGAACCTCATACCCATCATAATGAGAGGAAGCTGGAAATCAGACAAAACCCATAGCCCTATCATGTAAGGTCATCTGTGTGATCAACCTAACACAGAAGCAAGCCCTTCCCAGGAAAGAGAGGTCTGTTGCCAATTCATCCTTGGCAGAGCATGAAAGAAAAAAAAAAAGGAGCTTTTACAAACCCAGGTTAGAAGAAAACAAATAACATAAACCTTTAGTGGATTTTTAAGGTCCAAATGTGGGCCAGGGTTGCAAGATGGCTGAGACAGAGCCTGGAGGGACTCTGAACGTTATACTCAGTTGGAGTGGAGGATGCTTACTGTCAGGGAAAGGGTAGAGAGATGGGGGAGCCACCTCTGGACTTCATGCCCAATGCAAGAGTGACTCCTGTGGCTCTAGGAGCTTTGGAAAATCCATCAAGACTCTTTCCTAAGTGCAGCTCTGTGGGCCTTATGAAGACTTAGAGTAGGAAGCCACGGACTGAACAAAACCCCCTGGACACTCAGATCTCCATCCCTGCTGACTGGAGGGTTCAGATCCAGTTCTCAAATAACTTCAAGCCTGGCGTAAATGTCACCGAGCCCAAACAACAAAGCATACACTCCGCTCAAATCCACCTTAGCACCCCGAAGAAGAAGAGGTATATTTTTCTAGGAATAAATATTTTCTGCTCAGTCTCTGATATTAATTTATTCAAAGATGAAACGTTCAATTTTTTAAAAAATGAGACTTACAAGGAAGCAAGAATGGATGACAAATCATCAAGAAGAAAGTCACTAGAACCACAGCCAGAGATGATCCACTCATTGGAGCTATCAGACAGGAGGCATTAAAATGTAAGCGAAAAATATTTTAAAGAATTTAGTGGAAATGGTGTGTGTGTGTGTGGGGGGCATCACACCTTGTGCAATGATACATGTGAGTTGCTGTTGTAATTACCATAAACGTAGCAGACTAAAAATGTGAATTTATTATCTTATAATTCTAAAGAACAGAGGACTGGAGGGACTAAGAGCAGGTGTCAGTGGACTAAAATCAGATGTGAGCGTGGCTGTGTTCCTCCTGGGGGAGAACCGGTTTCCTTGCTTCTCCCAGCTTCTGTAAGGCTCATGGCCTTGAATCAGCACATCTTCAAATCCCCCTCTGACTTGAACCATGTGTTCCTCTGCCTTCCTTCTTTACTTTCTGGGACCTTCTGATTCACCAGGCACACCTGGGTAATCCAGAATAACTTCCCATCTCCAGTTCACCTGATAGCCATCTTAACTTCACCTTAACTTCATCTGACACCTTCACCTCCCCTTCACAGGTAACATGCCTTTCTAAAGTTCTGGAAATCAAGGCATGAACAACTTTGGGGAACCATTATTCATTCCTTTAACCACAGATGGGGGAATTTCATCAAAGAGATGTATTATAAAAATCAAATGAAAATGATGAAAATAAAAAATAGAGTGAAAAGTTGCAGAATTCTTTTAAGCTTATTAGTATAAAAATAGAGCAGATCACATACTGAGCCATAAAGCATGTGTCTAAAAATCTTAAAATATTGAAAAGATATGCAGTATCTTAACTGACTTAATATAAAATTGGAATTAGCTATAACATCTAGAAAAATTACAAGATAATTGAAAATTATAAAACCAAATAAGCCATGGGTGAAAGAAGAAATATAATTAAAGGTAATGAAAACATAATTTAAGTGAAAAGATAATAAAAGAGATTTATATCAAAGTGCATGAAATAAAAAATTTGAGGAAAATTGTATCTTTTCGTGTCCCTAATATAAAGAGGAAAAAAAGTATAAAACCCATGGTCTATGCTCCTGAATTAAGAAGACAGAAAAAGAGCAAATCATACCCCAAGTGAGGAAAAGAAAAGAAGTAACAAAAATTAAATCAGAAGCTAATGAAATACAACATGAAAAAATGGAAAATCAATAGAACATCAACAAAAAAAATTGATCAAAAGCATCAAAAGTTTGTTTATTAAAAACAAGAAGGAAATAGTTGAATCTGTAGGAAGCCCAGCCAAAAAAAGACACAAAAAAGCTGGGCAAGGTGGTACACCTGTAATCCCAGCAGCTCAGGAAGCCAAGGCAGGAGGATTGCAAGTTCAGGTCAGCCTCAGTAATTTAGTGAGGCACTAAGCAACTCAGCCAGACCCTGTCTCAAAATAGAAAATACAAAGGGCTAGGGATGTGACTCAGTGGCTAAGTACCCCTATGTTCAATCTTCAGTACCAAAAACAAACAAACAGAAAAAGACAAGACAAATCATCAAGAATAACAAGGAGCCGGCCATGTGCCTGTTATCCCAGGGGCTCTAGAGTCTGAGGCAGGAAGATCTCAAGTTCAAAGCCAGACTCAGCAAGGGTGAGAAGTTAACCAACTCAGTGAGATCCTGTGTCTAAATAAAATAGGGTTGGGCATGTGGCTCAGTGGTTGAATGCCCTGGGTTCAACCCCAGCACACACGTGCGCGCGCGCACACACACACACACACACAAATAATAACAAAGGAACACTACATACTAACAATTACAAAATTACAAAGACTTATAAGGAAGTCTATTATCCTTTATAAAGGGCTTCTAAGGATAACTTTATAGCAAAAGTTGACAATATAGATAAAAGAGAAAATTCCTGGGGAAGGGAGCATTTCTAAAATTGGCACAAGAGGAAATAGATCATTGTAATTGTTTTGTATCTGTTAAAGCAAGTAAATTCTTAATTTAACAGATTACCACAAAGAAAGTTCTAGAAGCAAATGGCTTTATAAGCAACTTCTCCTCTTAAAGGAAGAAATAATACCAATAATACACAATTCCTCCAGAAAATAAAGGAGGAGAAACCAACTCCCAACTCACTCTGTAAGTCCAGTATTGCGTTAACATCAAGCCAGTGAAGGTTATCATAAGCAAATAAAATAACAGCCCTTCTCAAATGAATGCAACAATTCTTTTTTAAAAAACTTTTTATTTGTTTAAATTAGTTATACATGACAGTATACTGCATTTATGCACTTTAACATATCATATATAGATGGGATATAATTTCTCATTTTTCTGAGTGTACGTTTTGTACAATCACATTGGTCATGCAGTCACATATATACATAAACTAATAATGTCTGTTTTATTCTACTATCCTACATATCCCCACATCCCTTTCCCTTCCCTTTCTTCACTATTATCTGCCTAATCTAAGGTAACTCTATTCTATTATGCTAAGTGAAAAAGCCAATTCCAAAAATCAAAAGCAGAATATTTCCTCTAATATGTGGATACTAATTCATATTCTCTAATATGCGGATACTAATCACAATTGTGAATTAGTATCCGCATATTAGAGAAAATATTCTGCTTTTGATTTTTGGAATTAGCTTTTTCACTTAGCATAATATTCTCCAACTCCACCCATTTACTGGCAAATTCCATAATTTCATTATTCCTTAAAGCTGTGTAGTATTCCATTGAATATATATA
The DNA here is from genome assembly GCF_964194105.1 of Spermophilus citellus. Taxonomy (NCBI): domain Eukaryota; kingdom Metazoa; phylum Chordata; class Mammalia; order Rodentia; family Sciuridae; genus Spermophilus; species Spermophilus citellus. Next base: position 137,502,351 of record NC_138189.1, on the reverse strand, counting down.
TATATATATATATATATATATATATATATATATATATCGCACATTTTCTTTATCCATTCATCTATCAAAGGACACCTAGATTGGTCCCATAGTTTAGCTATTGTGAATTGAACTGCTTTAAACATTGATGTGGCTGCATCACTGTAGTATGCTGATTTCAAGTCCTTTGGGTATAAATCGAGGAATGGGATAGCTGGGTCAAATGGTGGTTCCATTCGAACTTTTCTGAAGAATCTTTTATATATATACATACACACAAGATAACTGGACAAAGTGGGGTTTATCTCAAGAAGGAAAGGTTGGGAAAACATTCAAAGAAATGAATATAATGAGTATCATATTGCAGACCAACCATTAATCAGCTGATGGAGATTTGGGTTGTTTCCACTTATAGGCTAATTTAAGCGGAAATGCTGCACTCATGTACAAGATTTTGTGTACACAGTGTTATCATTTCTTGTAGTTATATATCCAAGATGGAATTGCTAAACCCTGTGGTGTTGTGGTTTGGTTTGTGTGCCTCACCCAAATAGTTGGAGTTTTAACTCTCCCCAAAATGATGAGGTCCTAACTCCTCGTACTTCAGAATGTAACCTTATTTGGGTATAAGGTCTTCGCAACAGTAATCAAGTTCAAATAAGGCCATTATACTGGGCCCTATTCCATTCTTACTGGTGTACTCACAGAGGGAAAAATCTGGGCCCTGAGACGTGAATGACATGAGGAAATAAAGAGAGCACATACAAGTCAAGGGACACCTGCAGCTACCAGAAACTAGGACAGAGGCACGGAACAGATTTTCCCTTACATCACTCAGAAGGAACCCTGCCAACCTTTGTACTTGTAGCCCTCAGAACTGTGAAACAATACATTTCTTTGTCAATACAACTGCTTTATGTGACTTTTCATGGCAGCCCCAGGAAACTATACACAAGACACTTCCGTGTTTAACCATTTCAAGAAAATCTCAGGCTATTTTTTCAAACTTCCTGCACCAGCTCGCACCTCCACCAGTAGGAAAGGAGTGGTCTGTTTCTCCATATCCCCTGACCGTCCCAGGGGGCAGGAAGCGGCAAGATATTGTGGGTTTTATTTGCATTTCCATGAGAAATAATGATTTTGAAGAGCTCTTTGTGTACTTACTGGGCATTTGTATATCTTCTTCGGATAACTCTGTATTCAAATTTAGATCAGATTGTTTGCCCACTTTTAAGTAAGGTTATTTACCTTTTTATTGTTGTGCTTTTCTGGTTATTGATATATTCTATATGTACTACATGTTCCTTCATCAGTTATATGTTATAAAAAACATTTTTTTTTGTATCCCATAGGTTGTCATTATTTTTGTTCTTAATAGTGTCCTTTGGGGTGAAAAGAAACTTTAAAAATTTTGATGGTGCTTTAAATTTGGTTTTTATCTAAGAATCCATTGCAAAATCCAAGGTTAGGAAGACTTATTCCTATATTTTCTTCCATGAGTTTCATATCATGAGGGCTTGCATTTGGGGATTTATCTATTTGGAGTTAATTTTGTGTATGAAGTGAGATGAGAATCTGGTGTCATTCTTTTACATAGATCTAGCCAATTGCCCCAGATTCTTTCATTGAAAAGACTGTGCTTTCTTCATTGAATAATCTGGGAATAATTATCATAATCTGGGAATCCTTATCATATAACCATTATTCATAACAGCCAAGAAATTGGAACAACCTAAGTTAACTATAGAGGCATGATCAATAATTTGTTCTATTCCATTGATCTATGTGTTTACTCTTACGCCATTACCACACTGTACTGATTATTGCTGCTGTATTATAAGTTTTGAAATGAGAAAGTTGAGTCTTTCAACTTCATTTTTTTTTGTTGTAGTTGTTTTTTTTTCAGAATCGATTTGACTATTTTATGTTCAATATCAATTGTATAGTCAGCTTGAACAGTACTACAAAGAAATCAACTGAAATTTAAAATATCACTGAATCTGAAGTTCAATTGTGGCAATTTCCCTTTTCCCTCATCTCCCTGCCCTTGGTAACTCCTGTTCTAATCTGTCTCTATGGGGCTCTTGACTTTTTAGATTCTACATACAGTTAGATCATCTGGTATCCTTCTATGTCTGGCTAATTTCACTGAAACATAATTTCCTCTAGACTCATGCATGTTGTCACAAATTGTATAAATTGATATCAAAACCCAGAAATAAAGAAAGGATGGAAGGAAGGAAGGAAGGAATAATGAAAGGAAGGAAGGAAGGAAGGAAGGAAGGAAAGAAAGAAAGAAAGAAAGAAAGAAGCTATCTGAAAAATTATCCAATGCTTCTAATCATCAGCAAAATGTAAATCACAACCACATGACATATCTGTTAGGATAGCTGTTATTAGAAAGAGAAGAGATAACAAGTGTTGGCAAGAAGAGAAATTGGAAGCTTTGAACAGTGCTAATGGTAGTGTACATTGGTACAACCGTAATTGGAAAACAGGATGGAGGTTTCTCAAAAAATGATCTAGCATATGACCTAGCAATAATTTTTCTAGCTATCTCCTCAAAGGAAATGAAACCAATACCTCCTAGAGATATTGGCATTTCCATATTCATATGACCATTATTCATAACAGCCAATAAATTGGAACAACCTAAGTATTTTAGTGGATGAATGGATATGGAAATTGTAGCATTCTGCGTTACACTCAGTGGAATATTATTTAGCCTTAATAAAGAAGGAGCTCCTACCTATAATTGAGTGTTTCTCTAATCATGAATGTGCATTGGATTGTGTCAAATGAGCTTTCTATGTCTGTTGGGATGACCATATCATTTAAATTTTTATTCTATTTATGATTTGTTAAATTAATCTGATATTGAGATTACAAATCTATGTTTCATTCCTGAATTATATCCCAATTGTTCATGGTTTATAATTATTTTTCTGTGTGTCACTAGGTTCTCTTTATAACTATTTGTACTAAATTTTTATATCCATATTCATAAAAGATATTGCTCTACAGTTTTCTTGTCATGTCTTTTGTTTTCATGTCAGAGTAATACTAACCTTATGGAGTGAGTTGGATAGTATTAGTCTTCCTCTATTGTTTGGAAGAGTTCTTGAAGAATTGGTGTTGATTCTTTAAATGTTTGCTAAAGTTGACCAGTGAAGCTACCTAAGACTGGCTTTTTTATGTGGGTAGTTTATTGATTAGTAATTCACTCTCTTTATCTGTTATGGATCTAGTCAGATTGTCTATTTTTCTGGAGTCAGTTTTGCTTATTTTCATCTTTCTAGGAATTTGACCATTTCATCTAACTTGCCTAATTAATTGGCAAATATTTTTTTCATAGAATTCTATTATAATTCTTTTTTATTTTAGAAAGATCAATATCAATGTCTCCTCTTTCATGATTCAGATTCTAGTAAGTCTCCTTTTTTCTTGATCAACCTAGCTAAAGGGTTATCAATTTTGTCAGGCTTTTCAAGGAACCAACTTTTGATATCAGTGACATTTTCTAAGTTTTTAATTCTCTCTTAATTAACTTCTGCTCTAATCCATATTTCTTCCCCTCTGCTTTCTTTAGGTTTGCTTTTCTTTTTCTAGTGTCTTTAGGAAGAAAGAACTTTTGGAGATCTTTACTCCATGATTTTCATTGATATTACCAGAGCTCTGTGGGATGTTGGCATTCAATTCACCATCCTACCCAGACTCTTGAGGGTAGAAGTGCTCATATTCAAATGAAGGAATATGGTAGAGTTCACAATGAGTAAAGCATCTGAGGGGACCTATTAGTGGAGCCCTTTAGGCGAATTCAATGTAATATTATTACCACTCCTACATATAGAATTTATTTAGAATGGTACATCTAAATAGGTGGTAGTAATTAATGTGCTATATGCATGTATTTCCTAATCCCATAAGTGCCAAAGGGAATTATACTATCCAGGAATGCCAGATATGGGGGGGGGGGGAGTGCTAATACCTTTGGAGATCCACAACCCTAATGCATTCTTTGAGATGGAAAAGTGTGTTTGATGGTTTTGCCTGTTGAAGACTGGCAAAGAAAAGCATCTATACCCTGAAGGTGTACCTCGAGTGTTGGATTCATCCCCTTCCAATCACAGGTAGCTATTTGGCATGTTTCCTAACTCATAAAGCCATTGTGACTCTCTCACCTGATATGTCCATTTTAGAGTGGTTCAACTCAGATTCTGAGTCCATAAAACCTTGCTTCGTAAATGGAAATGGTATGTTCTAGAATGCTACTGGCCTGGCTCCAATGGTTTCTGACTTTACAAGAAAAAAATGATAGCTATCTCATCAGGGGAAACTTTATCCCTCTGCTTCCTGAAGCGAAGCCACTAGACTTTCTTGGAGATTCCCCTGAATGCCTGGGCCTTTGATCACTTATACCTTCACCAGGATGAAACCAAATGATGTCTACTGGATGGCAGCCACACTTCAGCCTCAGGCCAAACTATGAAGGACCCAAAACAGACATGGTTACTTGGTTCAGTGACAGAACGCAAGGTCATTCTGAACCCAATACACCCTTCAGTGAACTTTATTATTCTTCTACTGAATCTTTGGCTTTTGTTGTTGGCCTGGGTTTTGGTCTACCACTTGGGAAAGTTCAGATTAAACTATAAGTTAAAGAGACCCTTTTTTGGAGCTATGCTATGTGGAAATAAATCATAGTTAATGATTGTTACGGTTTCGACATGAGGTATCTCCCCAAAGCTCATGTGTTAATTTCATGCAAGAAATTTTAGAGGTGACATAATTGAGTAATGGAAGCCTTACCTAATCATCAATCCTCTGATAGGGATTAACTTGGTCAGATAGAGTGTGGCTGACAGAGGTGGGTCACTAGGGCATGCCTTTGGGGTATGTACTTTGGCCTTGGTGAGCCAGAGTTCTCTCTCTGCTTCCTGATTGCCATGCCCTGAACTGCTTTCCTCCACCATACTCTTCCACCAAGACATTCTGCCTCACCTCAGGCACAGAGCAACGGAGTTGGCCATCTATGGACTGAGACCTCTGAAACGGTGAACCTCAAATAGACATGTCCTCCTCTAAAATTATTCTTGTCCCAGCAGTGACAAAGCCGACCAGAACAATGATCATACTCTCTGAGCCATTCGTGGTCTTGCCCCTGGTTAAGGTCCTGCTTTCTGAGGAGATTGCATGGGATCAAGCTATAAAGGCAGGGTCCTCTCCCCAGAGCCATGATTACTGCCTGATTTTCTATTGTGACCAGATATGACAACACACGCCAACCATAAGTAATTTGGCATAAAGCCAAGGACTCTGAGTTATTGATTTAGAGGTCAACCACTTCCAGACTCATGACTCTCCCAGGAGTTGGCCCATTCATTTTGCAGTAGGAAAGACCACCTCACACACACACCTTGCCCCTGCTATTTCTGGGAGATTAATTATAGTAGGACCTTTGAACCCGTCTCCAGGGTTATCAGTAGTGCTTCACTGCTATTGACAATTTTTCAGGTTATGATATTGCTCTTCAAATCTGATTAGCCAACTCTGACCCTGTTATTGTGTCCCTTGAAACTGATTTTTTTGAATTCCTAGATAATTTGCTATTAGGAAATGATATACACTTTATGATAAGTCATCGTAACCTCTCAGTTGCTTTTAGTGATCAGGATGAAAGGGAAGGGGAATTATCTGGATTAATCTAATATTTGAGATTATTTATATAATATTTCTTTTAAAATTTTCTCCTTACAGCAAATGCAGGCCAACCTAATAGATACACTATCTGGGTGAAAATGAAACCAAAGGTTACATAAGGGATTCAGACTTCTGTTTGCTTCCGCCATCTGGATTCATTTGTTGGATAGACAGTATCCTCAATTATAAAGATCATGACCACTTAGCTAAGGAATTGCTTCTACATTAGTCCATGGAAGCCGAATGGGTTTTCTATAATTTTTATTGATGCCCTTGTTCTTCTAACACCCTACATTTCTTTATGGAAAATAGGAGTTACAATAAGGGATGATTGGAGGACAAAGTGGAGACCATAACTAGACACAATGATTTTGTAATAATTGAGGAAAGTAATGATGACAGCTTCGGAGAAGGTACATCTTAGACCCAGAGTGGTTTGGGGAATGACATATTAATGATGTCTGTCTTTCACAACTACTCCTGGGAGTTTTTTCATGAAAACAGATGCCCTGCTGCAGCTCTACCAAACTATTTCAAGAGCCAACAGACTATAGGGTCAATCCACCCCTACCGGATGCTTTTGATCAGGACTTGATTACCATTCTCCTCAACCGTGTCTTGAAGTGTATCAGAAACAACAGGAAATGGCCCAGACTCTTCTGCCTACTATGTCATCAGATTCAGATTCTCTTTCCCACCATCTTTTTTTTTTCATTCATTTTGTGGGGCAATGTGGACAAACAGCACAGATTAGAGTGACTATCCTCAAGCTGTCCTTCCAAACAAGGACTAGAATCAATTATTTGAACAGAACTGGGTGCCCTAAGGCCTATCAGGATAGTAAGACCACATTGGTGGCACTATCAACCCCCTCAATTCATGTAGGTCCCACTTGAAGGGCCTCCCAAATTATAAGCAATATTTTTTTTTTCCAGACCACACAGATACTTCTGAAATGGTATTTCACATGTGGAATCCAGCCATTCACTTTACTTTCTCCTGAAATCAGTGTGATCTTGAGGTGGTTATGAGGAACTTTCATGGAGTATTTAAGGAAGTATCACAAGTAGATCAGATTACTGTAGAGACATCTCCAAATGATGCTGTCTTTGGTTACTCAGGATAGTTTCCTAAAGAAAAGCTGAATTTGTTATTTTTTTCTATATTGGTAATCATCCAACTTAAAGTTATATATTTGTCCTTGATTTTAGCTGAAATAATCAATAGCACCACTTCAAACCTGGAAGGGATTCAGATCAGCCTCAATTCACTGGCCAAATTGATCATGGATGACAGTATTGCCCTAGACTTCTTCCTTATGGGCCAAGACAGTCTGTATAACTGCTAATATTTCAAACTATACCTGAGCCAAGTGGAAAAGTCAATATGAAAAGGACCCTGGAGCTTTAAGGTACACTCTCATTGCTTATGGAATTTGTTCAGCTGGCTTGGAATGGTCGGGAAGAGGCATGACTGAGGTCCGTATTGTAGGTTGATCTCATGCTGATGTTTGGCATCTTATTAACAATTGCCTTAGTGCCAGAGCTCTTGATTCAGACATAGCTTATATTGGTGTGTTTTCAAAACAGATCAAACTATATGTGTAAGTTCTTTGTAACTTACTTGCTTGGATATTAGACCTTTGTACATACATAAATGTTGTAGGAAACAAACATAATTTTTTCTATCCTCTGTTGGTCAGATTAATCACAGTTACCAAACAGAGTGTGTGTTCATAGGAAAACTTACCAGAACCCATATGGCACAAAAAGGAAGGTCCCGGATTATCTTGCTATGTCTTTGTAAGTCCCATGTTTCATTCGTTAGGCTGTTAGTGCCTCTGGTTTAGATAACATGGTTTAGATTTAGATAAGATTTTTAAGATTTTTTAAGTGGTTTATGAGTTACAGTATGGAAAATTCCCAGTGCCCATTGCTGCTACCCTCTATTTCCACCCCACAGCACAGTCTCCCCTTCAGTTAACATCTTACATTTGTGTAGTGTGTTTGTTACAATTGATGAGCCAATGTTGACACATTATTATTAACTAAAATCCATGTGTCACATGAGGGTTCATGTTTTTTGTATGGGTTTTGACACATGCATAATGTCATATATCCAACATCACAGAATCTTACAGAATAGTTTCACTGCCCCAAAACGGCCTGTGTCCCATCTGTCCAATTCTTTTCCCTTCCTCCTGGCAACCACATATCTCTTACTTGTCTCTATAACTTTGCCTTTACCAATATTTCAGATATTTGAAATCATATATTGTGTGTCCTTTTCATATTGGCTTCTTTTACTTAATATTACGCATTTAATGTCCTTTTGTGTTTTATTGTGGTTTAATAGCTCACTTCTTTTACTGCTGAATGATACTGTATTGTATAGATATACAATAGCATGTATATCCATTCACCTTGATTTTTTTCAAGTTTTGGGCAATTATAAATACAACTGGATAAGCATCTGTGTGCAGTTTTTATTCATGTGTTCATAAGGTTTTGACTGATTTGGATAATCCCCTAGGAGAGCGATTGCTGAATCATCTGGAAAGAGTATGTTTGGTTTTGTAATGTCCTGCAAAGCTCTTTCCATGACACTCCCTTGCAATGATGAGAATTCTTGTTGCACACATCTAGTCAGCCTTTGATATTATCATCAATGGTTTAGATTTTAGTCATGTTTAATGCTATCTCATCATAATTTGCTCTTTCCTGAAGACATATGACCTGAGCATCTTTCCATATTCAGTGGCATTATGTACATATTTGATAAAATATCTGTTAGGTCTTTTGGTTATTTCATTCAGTGGACTATTGTTTTCTTTTTTAAAAGATTTGTTCTAATTTTTGTATGAGTTTCAAGAGTTATTTGATTATTGTGGATACAAGGTTTATTTTTATTGGATGTATGTTTTGCAAATATTTTCTCTTCAATTTTGATGAGTCTTCATTTTGTCATCAGTGTCTTCCACCAAGATGAATTTTCAATTTCTATTCAATAAAATCCAATCTACCAAAATTCTCTTTCAAGCATCATGTTTTATAATTTCCACATGGTTCTTCTCTATTCTCTTTCACTTATTTTCTCCTTATACTCCAGTTGTTAATGTTCTACTAACATCATCAAGCTTGCTGACTCTTTCCTTGTCCATATTGTGATAGTAGAAGCAAATGTGACTCCATTTTGTTTTATGACTTCATCCTGTAAAACAACCATGCCAAGTAGAAGGGTCATGACTGGGTCAAGATGTTCTTTTCCTTTTGCTATAGAAACCTTTAAGAACACAGAACTACCTAATGGGGCATTGTTTCTGTAACTAGGGTTACTGGGGCTCTGTTTCTGTAACTGGGGTGACTGGGCTAACTGTGATTGATTAGGCTTCCCACCACTTGACTGCACTCTCCTGCTTCTGTAACCTGGCTTGCTTGCATTGGCTAGACCCCCAAACATCCCTTTTGCGGTTTTCAGGCTTATAAGGAGCGCCCTTGCAATTGTTCGGGGTGATCAGGGGAACGGCTTTATGTTCTGGTCAGCTGCCACTGGTGTGCTTTAATAAAGGCTTGATTCAATTATACGTGAGAGGTCTGGAAATCAGTTTATGAAACCCCAGGTCGAAGCTTTAACTATAACAATATCAACCTTCTGATAGCCATTCAAAAACATCTTCATTTTTGTTTTTTGTTTTTACTTCTGGCATTCCCTTTTGATTCTTTCTTAGAGTTTACATGTCGGCTTTAATTACCCATCTGTAATTACATGTTGTCTGCTTTTCCCAATAGAACTGCCTGGGTTCATGGTGGGGATCACATTCGGTGTCCAGTGTAGCAAAGTTGAAAGGCAGTGGAACCCTTAAGAGTTAGGGTTTAAGGAAAGATAATCAGGTCGTGGGTTCATTACCCTCAGAGGGGATGAATGCTGGTCTTGTGGAGGAGTTAATTCTCACAGTAGCAAGTTCTAAAAGACAAAGTCTGGCCTCTGAATCTCTCTCACATCCTGTGCTTCAGGATGGGTCACACAACATCATGATGACATCCACCATGAGGCCCTCACCAGAAAGTAAACTAATAGGGGCTTTCCAGCCTTGGACTTTCAGCTTCCAAAACTGTGTGGTAAATAAATCTCTTTTCCTTATAGGTCACTCAGATTCTGGTATTTTCTTATAGCACCAGAGAACAAACTAAAGCAGTGTCCTTAGCATATTAATCATAGTTACTTTAAATGTCAACCTGATAATTCTAAAATCTCTGCTTTACTTAGGGCTGGTCCTGATGCTTAATCTCTTCAGCTCATGATTTTGCCTTTTAATATTGTTGTGGGGCATGTCGCTCAGAAAACACACCAAGTCCCAGTTTTGTCCAAATTGAAGAATATTTATTTAGCCGGTTGGCCAGAGACTATTCCCCACAAGATCCATAATTGTCTCTACAAGGAATAGCCCTGAGCCTGAGCATTTTAGTATATTTAAAGGAAGAAACACATCTAGGTTGATGTAGCTGCAAGCAAGCAGGTACAGAAGCAGGGCAGTTAGCAAGACAATGTAATGGGTACATTGGTATTTTCCACAGGACTTTCCAGATTGTCATAGCAGCAAGCAAGCAGAAGGGAAAGGGGTCAAAATGGCCCTAGTTCAGTACAAGTTAGAGAGTGTTACTAATGTCTAGACAATCAATCTCTGACAAGGTACATTGCCCAAGAAAACTGGAATCCAAAGAGAACAATTTTACATTGTATAAAAATTGTTATTTGTGTTGTCAAAGTATGCTGTGCTAGGTAACTGTTAATGGGTACAGAGGTGAGGCTTTCCTATGGGAGAAGTATTTCTTACATGATATGGAGTGTCAGGGTAAAATGGAGTCTGTTTGGTCATTGCCCATATAGCCTGCCCAATAACATTCCCCACTGGTTTTATGAAACTAGTCAAATCATTGATTTATCATCTTTGGTAGACAGTTGATTATAGTGAGTTTGGAGGACCATCAGTTTTTTCAGAATGTATTTTTTTGTTTTATATATCTTATTAAACAGTTGAAAATACAGGGTCCAATTAAAAACTCTAAGAGGACTAACAGTAATGGACTGTCTACAGCTGATATAATAGTAGTTAGCCAAGGGGACTAGGAGAACAAATTTTGACACCAACTTTCCTCATGTTTTCTTGCTTCTTCCCTTTCCTTTAATCACTTTCCAAACAGAGATATATGGTCTCTTACCACTCCTGAGTGATTAGCATAGGAGTAACTTGTTTCCCCTAATGCCATACATAGGCCTCCTTGTGTTAAGAGCAAGAGATCTAAACCTCTCCTGTTTTGTAATACCAGGGAATCAAGAGAGGTCTCACATCTGTTCATTGATCATTTTAGTTCCCCCAGATCCAAATCTACCTGGTTGATCAGGGCTTTGAAATTTTCATTTCCAGTTAAAAAGGCTGCTGTCCCCAGGGGCTGAAGATCCTGCAATCCCAAGGCCCTAACAAGGGGACTAGGATGGGGACTGCTCTCTTAGGGCAGTGTACAAACCCCAGATGTTCTCATTTAGCTTCCCCACTGTAGTAATACACTTGAGGAATAATGTGAACAGTTATACAAAATTTGTTCCATTCCTGATTTGCTAAAAAGCTGTATGGACAAGCAAGGAGTTATTTCTGATAGGCAGACAAATCAAACACCTTCTGGAGCCATGTAGAAATTAGAAAACTCCTGGGGTGTATTAGACACCTGAGTGGAAATACATTTGGAAACCTGTGGCACAGAAGCACAAGCCTCATTCTTGTAAGTCTCCTAATGTTTGAGTCCACCTTTTGAGGTCTAAAAGCACATTAATCATAAGTGGTGGTTGTTATGATTTGAAACCATAAACAAATATCATGAGATCTAAAAATCATAGTCTGAGCAAGAGAAAAACATGAGTAACATTTTCTGGACCCAAACTGGCCTTCATTTTGTGATTTAACCCAATTATTTATTTATATTGACTATAATTTTCCCCTCTAATGTTAGGGACCTCCCACTGCTTTAAGGAAAAAAGATTATGACTGCTCTTGGTGCTTCAAGCTGAGAGGGGAAGGTGACATGCAGTGGGGCAAGCAGTTTGGAAATTTTAGAAATCCTTTTCAGCAATTGGATTGGTCAAGGGGTCCATGGTAAAACTCTGGTTCAGGAAAAATAGGTTGTAAATTTACCTGGGGGGTGGGTGCTTCTATGAGAGAAGCAAAAAGACATGAGTACTGAAATAAGATTATTACAAAATAGCAGTTGTAGCATCTGAAACCTGTCATTGAATATCATGAAAATGATAGAAATTAAAAATTGTTTACCAGGAGGTGGAAGAGCTGAGAAATTGTCCCCATAACAAGGCCTAACAAAGTCCAATAAAGTCCCCTTTTGGGGAACATGAATCTTTAACACTGTCAGAGTTATCAAGAATATAGACACCACACTTAGTTATTTACTGTCATCTGATTTTTTAAAATATCTTTTTTATTGGCATTACCTCTGTATTCAGTAGAGATCCCTTTACCTTTGTTATTTAGGGCTAGATAATTATACTAGCAAACATCGATTCAGTCTACCTGTGTAGGAGGTTAGGAAGATCTGTAGGCCTTAAACTGACTTAAAACTTCTGGCTCTGGCAGTTTCTATTGGTAGTTATCAGCCACTCTTGCCTAAGAATCTCTTCTGTTGCCTCCAGTCTTACTTATTCGTGGGGATGCTAACACAAGTGTACATCTAAAGTTACATTAAAATAACTATTGTTTCTTTTTAAATGCCCGGGAATGGCTGTGCTTTGGTTTTAACTGTTTTTGCTAGGTGTTTACGATCAAGCCGGTCAAACTGAACTTGCTCCTATCTATTAAGAGTCAACTCAGTTCCCTTGGTGTACACTCTTGGGGAACTCCTGAGCACCATTTTAGCTCTGCTAGTGCTATCTGCGTTAGGATGGGTCAAGGTCTTGTTGACCATGCGGCTTCCCTTGGAAGCAATAGGCATGTTTCCCACTTCCAATGACCCTCCTCTTTTGCAGCAGGCATACTGATTGGCTTTCTGTTCTCAGTGGTCTCATTAATCTCCCTGATCAGGAGGTTGTGCAACCCAGAGTTGCAAAGCTCTTCCCCTTTTCCTGGGTTCAGGCTGACTCAGAGGGCAAGAGCCAAATATTGGTTTTCTTGTCCCCTTTATTTTAACCTTAATCTTTAAGTCTTGGCCTTAAACATCCAGCAAGTCAGTCTTATCAATCTTAAATTAAGAGCTGGGCTTTAACTTTAATGTTTATAACTTTACACTTAATTTAATCCCTTTTAATTACTGTCTGTCTACAGATGATGGCTTAATATCTCAAATTAATTTAGGTTGTGTGTTCTTGAAGTATTACCTCTGCCAAATATTAACAGGCATCAATTATAAGGAAAATACAAAGTGAAATTAACAAGAGTAAAAAATATATTTAATTTGTGTAATAGCTATCTTGAATTAGGTTGAGTTATACATTATATCCCCTGATTGAGGTCACAGTAATCTTTACAATAAAATCAATCTTTGACTACAATTTTAAATAAACTGAGCTCTGGCCTGCTTTTGAGTCATTTTGACATGGAGTCATATGGGAGGCAGAGCCTTGTCTCAGGTAAGACAGGGCTCTTCAAAAATCTTAAAGTGTTCTAGTTCTGTAGCTGATCCTTGACTCTCTTTTTAGATATCATTTTATAAAGTTTGTATATATTGTTTTTTCTGAATTTGTATAAATATTAGTGAACATAATATGACATACATCTAAAACATGAGAATTAAGGAAGGGCTGAGAGCTTTTAACTTTCCTTTTTGTGGAAAAGTGGCAAAATGTTTTACAATATTAAATTAACCTTTAAACAGATTAGGCTCTCATTATCTTTTAAAATACTTTTAAACTTTTGTATCCCAGTGTAAAAGGTATCATAAGGTTTGGTTATAAGACACCAAAATGATATAAATAAATCCCCAATAAAATCTGTTATTCTTATAAGTTTAAAATTACTATTATAGATAACTTTAGTTTGGAGAACACCAGCTTGATAAAACACTTCTGTAAATCTGATGTTTTTATATTAAACAAATTAGCCTTTAAAGAAAAATGTAGACTCTGTAATGTAGAACAATACAGAACAGTTTCTGTCTAACTACAGATGTACAAAACCTTAATTTCTCCATGATTAGTTGCTTTAGAGTATAAAACTTAACAGACACAATGTAACTAATATTTTTTAAAAGTTTTTTGTCATTTTAACATATAAGTAAGACTTTGGTTTATATCAACACATTAATATTTGTTATTAGGGAACAACCTTGAATAGTTCCAACTATTTGTGTTACATATATATAACCAAATTAGTTATATGTAAACATTTTAATATTTATCCTTTATGTAGACCTTTATATTACCCTCTTATTGTTTACTTAGATGTATTACAATTATACTTTACCACAAAAAGACTTTCTTACTTGGAAACATTTTTCCCTTTTATTAAATATATCTTTATATTTAAAAACTTTAATAATTTACCACTGATTCCTCTTTCTGTTTATACTTTGAAATAACACTTAAAATTTTTTTTAATTTAGATAAATTACTCCATTTTAATAAGATGAAATACTTTATGTTATTTATAGTACTCTAATTGAAATGCAGTTGAAACTTTTGGACCCTTGTATGTAGAATTATATATGTTGGGACTTTTAACTTTTAGTAACATTGTTTTAGTGATGACACAAAGTAATTTTAAATTCCTTTTTAACTTACCAATTTATGAAAACATCAAAAATGTTTAAGTATTTTACCTTATGGAATTTAAGGGGTTAAGAGTACTTGACATTGTATTTAACAGTTAGCATTTTAACTTTGTAAACCAATCAGATGTCTCTAACAAACACATCCATGATTAATTCCATACATGTCAGATCTAATTTACATATTTTTTTAAAAAAACAAGATATCAGACAAGTGCATTGAATAGCATCAGTCATTTCTTTTCCTGTTGGAGAAAAATCCTAGAAAAACTGGTTATTAGACACTTTATAGACATTAATATTTTATTAACAACTATTTGACCACCTAGAAACAAAAGTATGCATTGTTAACTTTAAAGACATTTTGACTTTTATTTATTTACCCAATTTAAATTGAACCTTATGAATCATATGAACCAAAGGTATTTGGATTCATTTTTTAAATTTTAATTTATGAGCTCATATGTTAATTTTAGTACCAAATATATGTAGACATGGCAATACATGTTGACGGACAGTACACCGGTGCACCCACACAAAAGAAACACAAACAAAGGCCTTGTAGGTTATTTTTTAAAAACCTATTAGATTGAGAGTCAGCCCTTGTAAGTTAGCCTTAGAACAGAGTGTAATCAGAAAAACATATTAACCGAGGCGTGTCAGATCAAAATCATGAATTTAACAAATATAGAATTTTAAAAGCCTTCCTAGCCTTTGCCTTAAGGCGGTCCAACTCATCAAAGGTGAAAAGAGTTAAGGGAACATTGACAAATAATAGGGGAATTTCCCCAAGAGGCAGCTCCATTGGTCTCCTCAGGAGAGTCCCCCCAGGTTGGGGTCCCATTCTAAACTGTTTTTTTCTGATTTCTTGGGTAACAGCCACTAAATTTTATCCTGACTTTAAAAAATCTTTGGACCATTTTTAATAGTTGGGAGTTATTCATGCTTGCAAATACCAAGAGACAAAAGCCAAATTTCCTAGACAAAATTATGCTTTTTGTTATACAATTTAGAAATAATAATTTTATAAAGCACTTTAGTTCTAATCTGCCCTCCATAGGAATTGACATGGTCTACCCTGTTGGCCACCTGGCCCAGTTCCTAAATGAAGGCAATCTCTAGAATGCTTTTTTCATCTTTAGCTTTTACTTTTGACATTTTATTTTATTTTTTTTAGTTCTGTTGGCAGCCGTGTACATTTTAATGCAAGATTTAGTGAGCACAGTTAAAACCTTTTTAACCATTTTTTAACATTAGAAACAAACTGACCTAGAAATTAACACAAAACAAAAAGGGGACAAACAATAACAAACAAGACAAGACAAAAAACACAAGACAGGCATTAAAACACACAACAGGTAAGGCGCCAAAGACAAATCTAACTGACAGAAAACCAGACTTAGAACAGAGGACTGAGGAAAAACCAGACTTGGACCAGAGGAGCAAGGAAAAACCAGAGCAGAGGACCAAGTGACATCTTGTTACAGTACTGGACTTGGGGAAATGATGCTGTGTCCAGCTGTCCCTCGAGCCTCTCCAGAATGAAGAGTACTTAGCCGGCCAGCCAGCGACTACTCCTCGCAGGACCCATTAACTATTTCTGCAAGGAACAGCCTCAAGCCTGAGCATTTTAGTATATTTAAAAGCAAACTTTACATCTGGGTTGATGTAGCTGCAAGCAAGCAGATACAGAAGTTAATTGGGCAGTTAGTGAGACTATGAAATGGGTACATTGTTGTTCCCCATGGGACTTTCCAGGTTGGCATAACATCAAGCAAACAGAAGGGAAGTGGGTCTAAATAACCCTAGTTCAGTATAAGTTAGAGAATGGTTATTAACATCTAGACAATCAATATCTGACAAGGTACATTATCAAGAGAAATGGAACCCAAAGAGAAAATTTTTATATTGTATAAGAATTTCTATTTTGTGTTGCCACGTATGTATGCTAGGTGACTGTTAATGGGTACAGAGGCCTGGCTTTCCCATGCAAGAAGCATTTCTTACATGATATGGAGTCTCTGGGTAAAATGGAGTCTGTTTGGTCATTGCTCACATAGGCTGGCCCATAACAGTATGACTTGAAATTTTGTTGTTGTCATTATTAAAAGTTATAAATAATATGATAGGTACAATGAATGGAATTAAGCATTATTGTGAGGTTCTCTATTTATCTGGTATGGAATTCAGTTGTGTTTATTGTTCACTGCTGCTATCGGCATCTGACTTTCCTGGAGTGTCCTTTTGTGTGTATCCCCTGTTGTCTCTGGATTTCCTAGAGAATCCTTCTTAGAGTTTCATCCCAGCTGTTCTAGATGTAAGCCTATTATTATACATGAGTCCTGCTGCTGTGGTGGCAAGATGGCACTCAGTCTTTCAGAGGTTGTGCCTGCAGACTGCTTCTTGGTCCCCCGCCTCTTTTATCTGAGCCAGTGGAGTCAGAGTTTCCCTTTCCCCACGCTGGTCAGGCTCTGGTAAAGCCCTTGCATGTTAGGCCATGGTGAAAACTTCCCTCTTCAGGGAATTCTCTGAGCATATTTTAAAATGACTATTTCTTCTTCCCCTTATGAGACTCATGAAGGGATTTTTCTCTGGTCTTCACCCTGGAACACAGTGAGGCTCCTGGAATTAAAAGCCATGAGAGCGTGGGGCACCCCTGCTCCTGTAAGGCTGGACCTTCAGTTGTTTCTGTCTGTCCGTCTGTTCAGCCTCAGCAATTCATCAGTTACTCATTAGGCATTCCTACCAGCTCTGCTCCACTGGGAGGTTCTGCTCCTGCTGAAAACGGAGGTTCCCTGCAGCTTCCTGTCTTTCCTGTTTGGGAGCTTTAGGTTTGTTCTGCCATTTTAGTTTCCCACTCTGACTAGGAAGAGTTGCTTTCAGTTTATTCCTCTTTTCCTTTCTGTGAAGATCATAATAACAACTTACAAGTTCTTTGCATGATGATCTGGAAGCAGGAAGTCTTTACCTAGGGTGTTTTCTATAGCAAAACATTTTGAAATATGTACATAGTGTCTCCCTCTAGTGAGAAGGGCAACTTTGTTTACTATCCAATATAATAAAGGTAATGTTTCCCTCTTGAGCAAAGTTCACACAGATTTGACTGCAGCCTCATATAAAAGAGGCAGATTGCCCAAGTTTAGGGTTTGTTAGCTGTAAACTCATTGCATACATGACCTCCACCTAGACCCTACTGTTTCACCCCACAAGACTCAGAGGTCAGGGGAACTAACACAAATATGCCTACACTTATGGTGATTGCTGTGTCCTAAAGAACAAAGTGTTTTGTTTCTGACTCAGAAGTCTGACATCTTCTGCCAGAACCCAAGAACAATGCCAAACAGAATTTGGTAAAATTTCTGAATCTTCCCAGTTCATGACATGTATATCCACCAAGAAACACTTATGGAAGAACATTTATTGTAACTTTCTTTATAATAGCACACTTTAAGCAACAAAATACCCTATGACAGGTGAATCTATAATCATTTTGGTATTTCATACAAGAAGGCACTACTTAGCAATATGAAGGAATGAACTGCTATGTGCACAGTGAAAAACCCAAAACCATGCAGACTCAAATAAGGCAGACAGAAAAGTGGACATGCTGAGTGCTTCAATTCATACAAAATTCCAGGATTATCATGACTGGTTTATGAATACAGAAATCAGAACAGTGTTTGTTTCTGTGTGGCAAAGCCTGGTTGGTATAGTGCCAGAGCTCTTGAGTCAGACACAGCTTATATTGGAATGTTTTCAAAACAGATCAAACTATATGTGCAAGTTCTTTGTAACTTACTTGCTTGGATATTAGACCTTTGTACGTACATAAAAATTAAATATAACTACTAGATGAATGAAAATGTGACATGAAATTTCTAAACTAAAGAAACCCAATTCAAGCCAGCAATAAAGGAAAAACATAAAGAAAAAATAAAAACCAATGAAATAAATTAAA
Organism: Spermophilus citellus; assembly: GCF_964194105.1. NCBI lineage: Eukaryota > Metazoa > Chordata > Mammalia > Rodentia > Sciuridae > Spermophilus > Spermophilus citellus. The sequence goes on along the minus strand of NC_138189.1, from coordinate 137,483,949 downwards.
AAAAAAATGCAAACCAAATAAAACCAATGAAGGAAAACATAAAAGAGAAAGCAAGAATATGTACAAATAGAAAGCATAAAACAGAGGCCTGCAAGAGTTACAACATATCAATAATCATAAATAATTACTCTTTCAAAATATAGAAGCTTTTTGACTGTGTAAATAGCAAATCAATTTTAGAAGCAAATACTAAAATTCCAGCCATTGATTTTTGCAAGAGATACCCATAAAACAATATGAAGCCCAAAAGGTGTAACATAATGTTACAGTCAAAACCCACTAAAGAAAACACTTTATGGTCATATCACAAAACATATATTTCCAGTCAGACAAAAGAAAGTCAGTAGGACAGTTTTATACATCATTATAAGATATAATCTACTAATGTTATATTTCATGAAAAATGATTTTTTTTTTGCAGTGTTGGGGATTGAACCCAGGGTCTTGTTCATACTAGTTAAATGCTTTACCAGGGAACTACACCCCTAACCCCATTCATGAATAAAAAGTAACAGAAAAACAACTAGAAATTTTAAAAAATATCTTATGAAAAATGTCCAATCATATTGGATTAATTTAGTACAGTTTTCTAAAAAATTATCAAAGAATAGAGAAAATTTATCTATACACATGATCTGGTTTACTTTGCTATTAATATTGGACTTTAAAACTAAAAAAACACACTTACAATGTTAATTGAAATTTTATCATATGATAAACTACAAATAAAATTGCATTTTCCATAAATTTTTGTAGCCAAACGGCTTCTATCACCATTGATAATACAAATGGTTATAAGCCAGTCTGTAAGACAATTTGGCTCTATCTATTAAGAGGTAATTCATGCTTGTATTTTGTCCTTAAGGACTTTGCTTCTAGAAAAAACGTGACAAAACTACTCACATATATCCACAATGACATATGAGAATGCTGTGTGAAATATTACTGTGATATCAAAAACCTGGAAGCAATCTAATAAAAACTATAATTAAGAGACTAACTAAATAAATTATGATAAATCCACATTGTAGAAGACCATAAACCCAGGAAAAGTCTGTTTATATACCTGAAAAAAACAACCACCTAAAAATACTTATGCCTAAGGGGAAACAAGTCACTAAAGTCAGAAATAACAGAAAATATGATCCCACTTTGTGTGCATTTAAATGCTTGGGATAATGGAAGGAGACATCCCCACAGTGTAGATGAGTGTAACTTCTGAAGAAGAATGTTGTAGAGAGTAGAGAAAGAAGTTTACTGAGTGGGCTCTTACACAGTTTACATTATATTCATATATAGTTTGAGGTTTTTGTATAGTCACCCTTTTGTGTGTTGAATGTTTAACAAAGTAATTTATAATTTAATCTGCAAATTACCAGACCTCTCGTTTTTAAAGATGACAAAATCTGTGTGTTAGTTTGCCGCAGTCTGGCTGGGCACAATTCAGGAGCCACGTGTCAAAAGAAACTAACTTTATTTTTAGAACTACAAATGCCAAACAAAACAGCTCCTCAGGGAAAACCCCTCAGAGCCCAACTGCCACCACCGGCTTCCCACAAGCCTCTCACCCCCACACAAACCTCACCACCTCCCACAATCCTCCTGTTCTTGAGGCCGATTGGCTGGGTTGCGTGGGCGGAGCCAAAGAAGTCCCCCAATGAGCAGCTCCGTGGAGGAGCCAATCAGCTAGATGTTGCTGGGGCCGCTGTGAGCCAATCATCAGCTGGCAGTCTGAAGGGCAGGGAAACAGCCCAATGAACATCACTGCAGAGGAGCCAATCAGCTAGATGTTGCTGGGGCCGCTGTGAGCCAATCATCAGCTGGCAGCTGGTTGCTGGCAGCTGGAAGTTTGCTGGGGCTCCTTTGGCTGTGGCTCTCAACATTAGTTAAATACAGAAAAAAATAAATCGGGATATAATTTATTTATGTATTATAATAATTAATATAATATAAATTATAATGTAATATATTTATTTATTATAATATAATACTGCTGGGCTGAGCAAATGTGAACAGGGTCAATTTATGAAGCCACAAAGCCTTAAAAATGTGCCATGTTTCATCATTTTAAGTCAGGTCATGATTTGGGAGTACTATAATAGTTACATTGTTTGCTTTTGGCATGGTTTTCTGGCTTCTCGGTAGACCTGTGTCATCTAAAAGTTCTTGACTGTATTCACATGGTCTGTCCAGTGCCTGCGTGAAATATTCCTGGATCAGAAGTTCTCCAATTTGTTGTTCTTGTTGTTCCTGCCATCTTTCATGACTCCTTACTGGCACTTCTAGACCAAAATAAGAAACCATTCCTTTTGTAAGTAGTTAAATCCAAATAATTTAACAGCTATTTATATCCTCAAAGCTCGGTATCCATTGGGAAAAAAAGAATAAAAATAATTTGATATAAAAATTTTGTTTCATTCCTAAAGAATCACACTATTTATTAATGGTCTTTGTGCTTGGTTGAGAACTGTACAACGTTATAAACTTTGAAACCAGATTGAACCACCCACCCTAATCTCTAGCTACATATTGATTATCTGGTAAGACTTTCTTCTTATAATCTTGACCTTGGAAAATCAACCCAATTTCACAATATACTGATGTCACCTGAGGTAAGAGGTAATTTATGCAATTTAATATTAATCTATAATTGATTCAGAAGTGCTTTGATCTAGTAGTTCAAATTGAAAACCATCAGATATCGGTGTATTTCCTTTGAAAAGTTCTAACTTTCCAAGTTTGAAT